>NW_025743033.1:0-2141 GCF_021292245.1 Micropterus dolomieu | reverse complement strand
TAGGTTAGATTTAGTCGGGGAGATCTTCACAAGGGTTTATAGATTAGAGAGGCGGGGGTGTAGTGTGGGTTTCTTGTGGGTTCCAGCACATGTGGGGGTTGAGGGGAATGAGGCTGCTAGGGCAAGTTTAGGAAGGGAAAATGTGGAGGTGGAGGTGCCATTTGACAGACTGGAGTGCCGTAGCATCATTAAGGAAAGACTGACACAACAATGGCAGCACGAGTGGAGTAAAGACACCAGCGGGAGAAAGTTCTATGACGTAAAACCAGTAGTCAAACCTGGGAACACAATTATCTTGCCTCGGGTGGATCAGATTAAGTTGGCCCGATTAAGACTGGGTCATTGTGGATTGGCAAGTGGGCTGTTCCTGGTGGGAAAGCACAGGGACGTCAAGTGCCATGTCTGTGGAGCACAGGAGTCTGTCAAGCATGTCATCATGTTCTGTCCGAGATATGCTGAGGAAAGGAGATTGTTGTTCATTGAAAGCCACGGGCCTATATTGGAAAATATAGGTCAGGGGGAGCTTTAATGAAGACTGTCTTTATCACCAGTGGGAGGCAGCAATGTACTAACAGTGCCTAGTCTGCCGGAAAGGAACACAAGAAGAAGAGGAGCACAGAGTGGGCGGGGCCAGCTGCTGTAAGACCTGCGGTGGCAAACCTAGTTAGCTGTCCCCCAGATCTCTCCGTCCTGACCTTGGACTCCGTCGCCCTGAAGCTCTCCGCTCCCTGGCGTTTGGTGAGAAGAAGAAGGTGAGGATGTTGCTGTTAGTTCTCCGAGTCAGCAGAAGGTTAATGTGAGTTAGCAGCAGCTGCTGAATGCATCAGGAGATCAGAAGGCAGCATCAGTCTGAAGGTTTAGAGGAGCAGCTGCTTCTTCATAGGACAGCAGAACAGCAGCCAGCTGTGACCTCTGGTCCAGATCCACAGAGGAGGGTCACCGGGCCGAGGTTCATTCACCGCAATCACAAGCAGCTTTATTGCACAGATGAGGAACGTGACTCTGGATTGGACAAAGCTCCCGATGTGCTGACTGACAGGCTGCAGTGTAGAGAACACAAGTAGACACACTGTGAACAACAACAGTGCAGGGAGGGAATTATTATTATGTACATGATACACAGAGCAAAGGAAGCAGGAAGTTATGAGGTAGGTGGCTTTGGTGTACAGTTTATACAACATGACAGTATGAACAGCTCTGAAATAGAGAAGGAGTCGACCGGAGGCAGACGGCGAGGAGGCCGCCTTAGTGGCTCAGAATCTTGTCCCCACGCCAGCTGATAAACAGATGATCTGATGCTCTGAATGTTTTCTCCTCTGTGTCTCCAGCCTGGTCCGGTTCTCCGCCGTCGTTCCCGGTCTGAAGTTCCACACCACAGCCTCTCCCATGACGGGTGAGTCTGCCGCGGCAGAAACCTTTCACTCTGTCGGGGTCATGTGACCGAGCCGCAGTTTGAAGGCTGAAAGCGTTGGTCGATCGGCCGACTGACAATCGATCGATTGATAATCGGTTCTTTATGAATCAGAACGTGGCAGAAGGTTCGTTCTCCGAGCTCAGAGCTTCAGCAGCGTCCTGTTACGTTCTCGCTGATGGCGTTCTGTGCGTGCAGGTGCGACGGTGCAGCAGTTCGAGGAGGCCAAGAGCAAACTGTCGGCGCTGAAGAACGACCCGGGCAACGAGGTCAAGCTGAAAATCTACGCTCTCTTCAAACAGGTGGGAGGTGTTCCACATGTTTGTGCTCTGCTCTGTTTCTTTAACTTGTTTCTGAAACCATGGAAACCTGTTCTGGTACAACCCCTAAATAAGAAGAACAGCTCCTGAGTTTCAGCAGCTCTTCTGCTCACATTCAGAATGTCTCCCACAGATCTGTGCTCTCTGACATGTTGAACAAAGGGTTTCTGCTTCCACATCCAAATGCTGCAAAGGTTCGTCAGTAAAAGCTGAAACGTGTCTCTAACTGATGGACGTGTCTGCTGAAAGGCCGCTGTGACACTGTTACACATGTAGGACTGAATGTTCCCACAGTATCACGTCTTACTGGAACGTTGGGTTCATTCTGTTAACAGCAGATCTGCTTTGACTCTGTCTGCAGTATGTTGTATATTAATTACACATGTAACCCTCCTCCTCCTCCTCCTCCT
>NW_025743032.1:2405-10934 GCF_021292245.1 Micropterus dolomieu | reverse complement strand
TTGTTCAGTCCAGTGGTACCGTCGATAATGTTTCGTTCACATTTGATATTATAAACAATACTCTGGGGAACGCTCAGTGTGTTTTCTGGAACTTCAGCCTCTTCAGTGGTCTCGGGGGATGGGACAATGGGGGCTGCGTGTTGGTATCTAACAACACCAACGTCACCTGCAACTGCAACCACCTGACCTCATTCTCTATCCTTATGTCACCCTACACCATATTTGACATTGTGTTGGATTACATTACCTACATTGGAGTTGGCATATCTATGGCTTCCTTGGTCATATGCCTCATTATTGAAGCTATCGTCTGGAGAAAAATAAGAAGGAACACCACATCTTACTTGCGTCATGTTTCCATTGTTAACATCGCTGTGTCTCTCCTGATTGCTGACATCTGGTTCATTATTGGGGCCGCCATCTCAGATGCAAAGACAGTAAACCAATCAGCATGCACTGCGGCTACATTTTTTATCCATTTTTTCTACCTTGCCCTGTTCTTCTGGATGTTAGCCTCAGCTCTGCTGTTGTTCTACCGCACAGTCAGTGTCTTCGACGGGGGTTTGTCTAAAACATCTATGTTGGCTATTGGATTCTCTCTAGGCTACGGGGGCCCTCTCATCATCGCTGTCATAACTATAGCTGTAACTGCACCCCAAAATGCGTACATCCGAGACACTGGGGTCTGCTGGCTCAACTGGGATAAATCCAAAGCTCTACTGGCATTTGTGATCCCTGCACTGACAATAGTGGTGATAAACCTGTTAATCCTGCTTGTTGTGATTTACAAAATGTTGAGAAGAAGGGTAGGAGACTCTGCACAAGCAGCTGAGAGGCATGTTTTGGTGGTTATCGCTAGGAGTTTGGCTGTCCTCACACCATTTTTTGGATTAACGTGGGGTCTGGGAGCCGGAATCCTCGCCGACCCAAACAATAGAGCAATCAATATTTCATTTGCATTCTTCAATTCACTACAGGTACAAATACATTAATTAATAATACTGATCTATATATTATTGTATCCTTTGGTACCTAATTTTTTCTACAGATTCTGAATAGTGAGTTTGTTTTCTTGGCTGATGCTACTGTCTTTCTTTTAAGGGTTTCTTCATCTTGGTGTTTGGAACTCTGTTGGACAAAAAGGTGTGTATCTCAATATGAAAATTTTTAATCAATTGCTCACTTACTTTAACAGAAACTCCACTTTAAAGTAGAGTTCAAATTTGTTAATTCTTTAATATCGCATTGCTAATGTGTCATATACCTGCTACCAAGCAGCAGACATGATGAAACTCCAAAAACAGTGAATAATGAAAGAAAAAAACAGGAAATGGTTTATAGATACATTGAATATTGCAACCAAAAAAATGAGTTAGCTGGTGTTGAAAAAAGCACTGCATTTTAACAGGTAAGAGTATGAAAGATACAATTGATTCCTAAAATTCAGTTTGAATAAGACACAGAAAGCATCCTCTGTCTTGACAATTAAAAGTAAATAGTGGAAATACAGTTTTCATGTTAGAAATTAATCTACCAGAAACGTGTGTTTGCACATATTTGATTAGCCAACACAGTGCTTCTAACTGCTCACTAAATGCATCTACTCAGGGATGCGCACATGTCATTCTGGGGGGCAGGGGCTCATGTGGAAAAAAAGGGCACATATATTTTGAATATACTACACCAAGGAGAGGGCCATTAAAATGAATTGTTTAAGTATTTTTTGTTTTACATGCAAAATAACCTTCAGCTTCACACAGCCAAGCAAATGAATACTGAATTGCCTGAATACATTAATATATTGATCAAATATATTATTATTGCTGCTATTATAATTACTCCTACCATCTAATGACTTGAAAAAAATTGGGGGGTGGGCACGAGGGCCTAAAAACTTGTCAAAGTCTCATCTCCCGACCTAATATTTTTTATTCAATAAATGTGTCTGTTTGACAGGGAATCTGTGCACAAACAGGAATATGTATTCTGGTAGACTTATTCATTCATATAAATATTGTAGAGCCCCTCAATAACAAGCTACTTGATGATAGCTGGTTTTGCTCTTTCGCTCTTAGAACAATAACAACCATCCTCCTTAACTCTCTGACAATCACAGGTGCGAACATAATTGATTGACAGGCTCCTAAGCACATAGCACATTCACTGACATCCTGGAACATTGGAAAACACAGTGATTATGGTAAACAGCCCTTTCTGCCTTAGTGGACTATAGCAGTCTAACTAGTGACATTCTGACTTAACAATTAACACCATCTAGTCACCCAGTCTGTTATACTACCCCTACTTCTCAAGGTCCCTCGCTCCTGAGGGGGCAGATAAAGTCTCTCTGAGGCTGTTCAGCCCGAGTAAGGGGAGGTCTCATCCTAATGGGCTGTGCATTCCCTGTTTCAATGTTGTGCTAGATTAGATTTGTCCGGCCCACATCATCTTCTGACACTGAAAAACTTAATCATCAACATCAACATCATACTTGTTGACTCAGTGAAACAAACTTGTTTGAGTTTTAAAGCAGTGTGTTAATTTTTGTGAATGAACATTTCAGGTGCGGTCAGAATTAACAATAGGGTCACAAGCTTCCGGAGGTGGAACAAGGGTAAGGACAGTTTTGTAAATTAATACATTTTTCTGCTTGCAGATTTAAACCTTGTAGTGATTAATGTTTTTTCTTTCTTGTTATAGAGCACCAGTGCTGGAAACTCATCAAGTTTTTTTAGCTTTTTCCGGAACTGGAGGAGAGGAAGAGGTATAACAACAATTAAGAAAAGAAAGAGAAAGCTAGCGGCTAATGTTAGTTATGTTGTATGTTATGTTGGTCCAGTACTTTGGTCTAGTTTGAAATATCTCAACCACTACAGGACAAATTGCCATAACATTTTGTACAGACAGTCATGTTTCCTAGAGGATGAATAATAATGACTTCAGTGATTCCCTGACTTTTCATATATGCCACACAGGTCTAGTTTTCACTTATCAAGTAAAATATCTCAACATTTACTAGTTGACAATGCAGCATCAGCAAGTGAACCATGAACATGTGTTATTTCAGGTTTGTGAATACACAGCTGTGAGTCAGAGCAGCAGTGAATTGGTAAAATTACTTGCCTAATTTTTATTGGCTGTGGTTAGATAGATAGATAAGCAGATGATACCTAAGGTCCGAAGCTTGTTTCAGCCTTGTGAAGGACGCTAGTTTAATATACTGCGTCAAATTAAGAATAACCTGTGACTGATGACCAAACAGAACCAAACAGAGTCCTGACCTTCCAGGGGTCCTAAGCAAAATTATGCTATGGGCTCTCCTACCTGACTCATGAGCCAAGTAAACAATTTGCCATTGCTGCACAGCCTCACCTGACACCACAATCCAACATCCTTTAACAGTCTGTCTTACAGTCTATAATAAGTCTGAATGGTAACCTCTTCTAGAAAAATCCAGTGCTGGTTTGAATGGACCCCTGCACCCTAACTCAGTCCTCATAAGTCTGTTATTACTGGGCGGCAATGTGCTGGGTCATTTGGTGGAGCAGTAACTGTTCCATTGGCATCTGAGCTGCTGGCTTCAATCTTGCTGAAAAAACAAACTTTGCCCTCAGACACGACACGCAAGCCCTCAAAAACACATACACACAACAACACAGTCTTACACACTGGTGAGATAAATTCAAAACAATACTACAAAAAATGGTAAATAATGTTACTTGTGATTCTCCCGCTCAAAAACCATTTAACGTGACGAACACAACAAAAGAAACAACAAGTGAAAACTTTTACACATTTTTTATTCCTTAGTGTACTGTACAGTACAACACACCAAACAACAAATTTTTTTGCCCCAGCGTCCTGTCTTGGTCTGGGACAGGGAATGTGTTTTGTTTTTGCACTTTGAAATGAAATAAGAAGAGAAGAGAGTAATAGAGAAATATGCCTGAAATATTTAATCTGAAACCAAGAAAATAATGTAATAAAAGTAAAAGGCTAATGTAATTAATTAAATCACTCTCCAAACATATCACATTGTGACAATGAAGTTAAAAAGGCGAGCCCACCGTGGCACTTGGACTAAACTACACAAAAAGGTACATTGATGATCGTGTCAGCAAAATCTAGGCTTTTTGAACCATAACAAAAGTATACAGGTTTAATAATAACTCACTGGATTGTTGGACTTTTATTTCACACATATGAGACTAAAACTAATCAGTGAGGTGTGGTGGTGCTTCAGCCTCAGTGTTGGAGAGCTGCTATAAGTTTTACAAGCCACCAGATGTCACTGTGTTCACTGACTAAATGGCTCTTCTCTAATATTCAGTCCAGAGTATTCAACACCACATTCACTTGTTGGAGGTCCTTGATGTGCTATTAGAGCAGCCCATATTATTATGGCATGGATTCAAATGTGGCAGAATTGTCAACTAAAGATTCATTATGTGAACTTCAACATAGTATAACAAAAATAGTCTTTGTCTAATTCTTCAGTTAAATATCTGCCATATTAGTGACACAGCTAGTCATACAGCTGTGCCGTATGACTAGTACTAATTAGCAAATCTTGCATGCACACTTAACTGAGATCATGACTGTGCTTAATATTAACAGTTAATGCTATGATATATAACAACCCAGAGGCAAAATGGCTGCAAAGCCGCAATCACAGGCAGTTACATCCAAATGAAATCCAATGTTAACATTATTACAAATAATTTAAAAGAAATTTTGTTTGTGTCTGATCTAATAATGAGAGCTTGTCCTATCCTTTCCATTCTCCTGACACTGCGTGAATGTAGCATAAACATCAGCGTATTAACATGATCATTGTGAGCATGTTACCATGCTGACTTACCGTTTAGCTCAAAGCACCGCTTTGCCAATGCACAGCCACACAGAGGCGCTAGCATAGACTCTTAGTCTTGTTTTAGCATCATATGACACTTTGTTTTGTTTCTGTTTTTCAGATGGTTACAACATGTCATCTAGTGCATCTGGTGCAACTCACTCCTACTCCAACCCCTGATGATCTCTGCAGACAGAATGACAACCAACCAATCAAACCAACAGTTTCTTTTTTTTCTTTTCTCCACCACAGCTATAACAAGTTAAATGTATCATGGTTAGATATTAAGTATAATGTAACATGGAAGAAGAATCAGGCTTGTTCTTTTGAAAAACTAAGCCATAAGCTATATTTTTAACGTTTTATTTTGCTCACAACAACACTATGTAATACACACCATCAAAAAGATTTATTAGTATTACATGATGTATGCTGGATGTATAGTTTTAACTGTACTGTAGTAGTAACTGCTTTTAACAATTCTCAATAGATCACTGCTGTTTTTGACAAAAACATTTATATGTAATTCCTACCAAGAGCACATAGAGAAGATATAGAAGAGATTTTATATCTGATGTACTGTAAAAGTTCACATAGTTGCACTTGGCTACATTTGTATTTGTATTTGTATTCATCAAGTATTCATCACAACCAACAACATGTCTACAAAGTAGATGCAAAATGGCTCTAGATTTGGCTTACTTTGCCAATCAAATCAGTTAGACAATGTAAGTTGCCTTACACAGATCAGTGAACTTGTTTACTCGGGGGTGGCGTCACAATGACAAATTGACTTAGACAGGACTATCAGTCAAATATAATTCCAAAGCCACTTTCTACTCTTACCCTCGCTGATCTACACATAGTCCTGCTGTATGTAAAGTGCACACGACCCCTGAAGAGCCCTCAACCCAGTTAAACATCAGCAGCTGCTTCTGGAAGCATTGTTTTTGCATATCCATAATGCCAACACTACATAATAAGTTATAATTATGTAAAAATATATTTTAGAAACATGTTACTGTCATATGAGAAAATTTGTGTGTGTGTGTGTGTGTGTGTGTGTGTGTGCGTGTGTGTGTGTTTGTGTGTGTAAAACAAATGCACTTGATAATCTGTATGTATTTTGTGCAGGAGTCCTGTATAGCAATAAAACTAAACAGAAGTCAGGTCACAGGTGAACTGCTTTTAAATGCTGCAGTGTGTGATAGTGTGTTAAAGTGATTACTAAATGGTACTAAATTTTTCATACTGCTCAGCATGCAGGCTATATTAAAGCTCCATCATATTCTTAACATGCTTTCTGTGTAATCCAGGTATCCATAGATTCTGAATGTTCTCAAAGGTCTTGAGTTTGATTTTTTAATATTAGGTTCCTAAAATGTGTTTTAAAAGTATTAGTTTCAATTTTGAAAGGTCTTAAATGTGAGATGATGTCTACACTCATGAGAAATCACATCGACCCACAGGATTTAACATTACTTATATAAATATAAAATCATTTGTTCTTTGGATTTAATAAGTTTATTTTAATATGTTTAAAAACACAACTTAAATTCATAGAGAGGGAGCGCCTGTGTAGATACACAAGAGTATGAGAGGGAGCGCCTGTGTAGATACACAAGAGTATGAGAGGGAGCGCTGTGTATAGATGATGAAAAATCCTTACCTGTCCTGTTTGATTTTGAAAAGTGTGCAGATACCCTGTTAATATGTCTATAAGCAGTTAATCAGTTCTATAGATTGTGCTTGTGATTAATTAAACACTTTCAAAAACCAATCTAACCTTGCATGTCAGTTCCTGCTTTACACATCCTGTTACCTGCACTATCCTAAAAGAGGTTTCTCTGTCTTTAATAGTTGCACTCTGTCTTTAAATCTTAGAAAGAGATGCAGCTCTTCAGTTTACTACATGATCAGTAGTGTGGTTGAAATATTTCTGAGGCCGCATGAATAGTAAATAATAGAAGTAAATAACTGAGGGTGTATAGGCATTTTAATTGACATCAAGTAACAGTGGTTAGAATGAAGTAGTATCACATGCAGATTGCTAGTTTAAACACAGCACAACTTAACACTTATTTAGATATTAGTGCTTATTTTTTTTACTGTAGTCACTATTCCATTAGTTACTACTAACAATTAAAATGTAACTATCAATAAACCAGTTTACCAGTCAATAATGAATGACTAGTAACAAAAAATCTTTACTAGTGTAATCGGAATGCCTTTAGGGGCCTTGGGAGCTAGGGAAGATTAATTTGGGACACCAGTAAGTAGCGCTCTCTCTCTCTTTCTACTGTTGTTCACCGGAACAAGGAAGTGCAGCGGGGTAGAGATAGGGTTGCCACCTTATATTAGGCCTAATTGATTTGTCACATACGTGACCTCTTGTCCCGTTTATTTACTACTACGCTAACCTAACCACTGACTGATACAACAGCAACAGCAGCAGTGCTGATCACTACACTTGACAATGGTCACCGACATCTGTAATCATCCACAGCCACTATGGTGAGGTTGACCAGTCACTGTCCATCAAAATCAGTGAATCAGAACTGTAACCAAAGATATGGGAAGTCTTGAAATAATAACTACTGTTCTTTAAATATAAACAAAAAACTGCTATTTTGCCTCCCAACAATGGGAAATAAAAAAAGACGTGGGTTAAGCCCGTCAGCGTTGCCTCAACAAAAGCCTACGGCATAAAGTACAGTTGTAGTACAGTACTGCACTACTACTGTACTTTATGTTGCAAATGGTGCCTTGTTTCATGACTCAAATGTTGTGAAGGATTTGCACTTGGGAAGAACGAAATCTGAGATGATCACAATGAATGTCTTAGGACCAAAGACTGCGCAATATACTGAAGGTGAGCCTGAATTTTACTCGGTTGCCACCGACGCCTCAAACAAGGGAAATTGAAAAATGTTTCCAGTGTGCGTGAGATATTCTTCTGTGTCTGATGGAGTGTGGTGCTTACTTGACTTTTATGGAGATAGTGATAATAGTGATGAAAATGCAAAATGCAAATGGTATTCATCAAGCTCTGATGAACTGCGTGAAAAAACGTGAAGTGGAAATAAAACACATCACAAGTGTTTTGTCTTATTTCCTACTAAAGGCATACGGAACAGCATACAGAAGCTATATTATATTTCAATCACAGCGCAGTATATGACTGGCTCTAACTGAGGTCCAACACTTTTATGGCTGCGCTCCATTGACTCTAATGCAAAAGGAGTCATTTTCTAGCTTTCTTCTACCGTATCTTTTCAAGATATGGTCAAACGCTGTTCCTGCGGCACTTGTAATAGTTACAGTTGCTACCCAGAGAGGTTGAAAGGAGAAGTATGATTTATTCTCTTTCCAAAACCTAAATCCATAAAAACGAAAAAGTCAGAAATATAACAAGGCGAGAAGCCGTGAAGAGCTTTAAAAGTGATCAATAGAATTTTAAAGTCAATTCTAAAACATACTGGGAGCCAGTGTAATGAAGCTAAAATAGGAGTAATGTGGTCATATTTCTTTGTTCTGGTTAAAAGCCTGGCAGCTGAGTTCTGGACAGTCTGCATAAATATTTAAATTTAAATTACTATCAAACCAAACACCAAGGTTCTTTGCCACAGGCTTAATGTGATTTACTAGGGAACCAGCAGATGGCAGTATTTGATTTG
>NW_025743032.1:846-2385 GCF_021292245.1 Micropterus dolomieu | reverse complement strand
AAGAGCTTTAAAAGTGATCAATAGAATTTTAAAGTCAATTCTAAAACATACTGGGAGCCAGTGTAATGAAGCTAAAATAGGAGTAATGTGGTCATATTTCTTTGTTCTGGTTAAAAGCCTGGCAGCTGAGTTCTGGACAGTCTGCAGTCGATCAATAGATTTTTGGGTTAAACAAGTGAAAAGGCTGTTGCAATAATCCAGGCGTGATGAGATGAAGGCGTGTAAAATGGTCTCGGTGTCCTTAAAAGTTAACATAGATCGAATTTTTGCTATATTTCTAAGTTGATAAAAACATGATTGAACAAGCTTTGTGGTGTGCTGCTCGAAATTTAAATAACTATCAAACCAAACACCAAGGTTCTTTGCCACAGGCTTAATGTGATTTACTAGGGAACCAGCAGATGGCAGTATTTGATTTACCATCTGCTGGGACCCAATGACCAGGATTTCAGTTTTGTCTGAGTTCAGTTGGAAGAAATTATTTGACATCCATTTTTTAACTTCACAAAGGCAGTTGTTAAGTGAACTCAGCATTCTGTGGATCTGGGCAAGTATATTTGTGTGTCATCAGCATAAATATGAAAAGAAATGCCATGTTTATGGATAATATGTCCAAGGGGAAGCAGATACAAGAAAAACAAAACAGGTCCTAAGACCGACCCCTGAGGCACACCATATTTAACTGGACAGAACGAAGAGACATAGTTGTTTACAGACACGCAAAACTTCCTATTTGACAGGTAGGATGAAAACCATTCTACGGCAGTACCAGAGATCCCCACCCAGTGCCTCAGTCTGTCTAACATGATGTTGTGATCAATGGTGTCAAAAGCAGCGCTAAGGTCCAGGAGTACCAGGACTGCGCACATGTCTTCATCAGCAGACATTAAAAGGTCATTGGTGACTTTAAGCAGGGCAGTCTCAGTGCTGTGGTACTTCCTGAAACCAGATTGAAACTTTTCAAATAATTTGTTATTTTCCAGTACAGTGAGCAGCTGTTTGGACACAATTCTTTCTAGAATCTTTGCAATAAAAGGCAGTTTTGAAATTGGTCTAAAATTATGTGGGAGGGAGGGAGCTAAACCAGGTTTCTTTAAAAGTGGGTTCACGCAAGCCGTTTTAAAATAATCAGGGACACAACCAGTAGATAGGGAGCTGTTGAAAACAGAGATCAAATGGGGCCCAACAGAATCTATTAGGTATTACATCAAGTGGGCTGGAGGACACTCTCATTTGTGATACTGTTTTTAAAAGCTCAGACAAGTCGATGGGATAAAACTGGTTAAAACTCTCTTGTTGCTGGTGAGGAACCTCTGAGTAAGAGGCCACGGGGGTAATAGAGGCTCTGATTGACACCACCTTATTGGTAAAATAAGATAAAAACAATTCACAGTCATCATTACTTCCAGCTGAAGCACAAGGAGGGGTTGGGTTTACCAGCTGATCCACAGTCTTAAACAGAAACCTGGGATTGTGTTTATGTGTAGTAATGAGTTCAGAAAAATAGTGTGTTCTCGCATCCTTAACCATTTTATTGTA
>NW_025743032.1:0-826 GCF_021292245.1 Micropterus dolomieu | reverse complement strand
TGCAATAAAAGGCAGTTTTGAAATTGGTCTAAAATTATGTGGGAGGGAGGGATCTAAACCAGGTTTCTTTAAAAGTGGGTTCACGCAAGCCGTTTTAAAATAATCAGGGACACAACCAGTAGATAGGGAGCTGTTGAAAACAGAGATCAAATGGGGCCCAACAGAATCTATTACTTTTAGTAAAAATTTTGTAGGTATTATATCAAGTGGGCCGGAGGACACTCTCATTTGTGATACTGTTTTTAAAAGCTCAGACAAGTGGTTATGCTAGCACAGTTAAGAGGAATATTTTAACTTTGCTAACTCTTTGCTCTCTCCATTTCCCCTTTCACTAGCCATGTTTACATCTAATTGTCATGCAAATTTTAAGAGGACTTTTGAAATGTTGCGAAAAATAAAAAAGTAAATGCGAAATATGTCATTTCCATCAGCTGGTTTGGAGCAAATAAACCAGGCTACAGCAAGCGTAGTTACGTCAGTCGTGGATGTTACTCGTGGCTGTAATAAACAAGACGTATGGGTTCAAAACCAGAAACAACCAGTCGCATTGAACTGGGGGCTAGTGATCTTAGAAAAATGGAGAGAGGTCCCCAGAAATGTATTTTAAGCGGACAAGTTGCTAGCCATGTGTCTGCACGTTGTGAGAATATCCGGCAAGACGCCGACAGCAGAAACAGCTGATCAGATGTAAGTTACATGTTCGCTACATCAGAACTTATTTAGCAAAAGTGTTTCCTTCTCCTATTTAGCGCATTTACTCTTTTTCGACAAAAGCGAAAACCACCTCAAGCGAATGTAAAAACGTTTTTGCGAAATCAAGGATTTT
>NW_025743031.1:0-1043 GCF_021292245.1 Micropterus dolomieu | reverse complement strand
AGCGGTTGGAGAGGCCGATGGACGGAGGAGAGGCAGCCCCATCCGAGCCTCTCTTGCAGCCACGGACCACCACTTCAGCCCAGGTTGACTGATGCTTCAGAGTCGAGCAGGATGAAAGCCTGGGAAGACTAGAGGGGTCCCAAAACACGGTGTCCTGGATGTTAGCGGTTGCGCTAAGAGAAACAATCTGTTTGGCTTGTACTGAAGCCACATCCATAAAGCCAGTCAGCAGGGAATCTTTCTCTTTGAGTTCCTCTGAAAGTCGTCGGATGTCTTCCATAAGGTCAGCAATCTTCTTGTTCGCTTTCTTAAGGAGTGAGCAGTCCTCAAGGGGCAGAGTTATCTCGGCTAGCATAGTCACCGGAGCTTTGTTGTGGTCAGTAGCGTTGATCGCGTTTTTACGGTCATCTAGCTTAAGTTTTACGTGGGTTAAGGATTTTAGACATCCGACATGGAGTTTAAGTTAAAAACTTAAGTTTAAATAAAAACGATATAAAAAATGTAACGAAAAAGAGTGGATTAAAACTGGATAAGAGTCAGGTTTAAGACGAAGCTTCCGACAGGTGGCTACAGACGCCAACGCATGCGTAGAGTGCAGATTACGTCAGCAATTACAATTACATATACACAGCATGAACATACATAACAACGTGCTGTACATTTTATACACAAATTAACACCCAAACCAAGACAGAACTTTTTCTTAGCAAGAACTCTTGTTGAGTAGTGTTCTGGCAGAGGGGATAAAACTCCTGCTATAGCGAGCCCGTTTCCAGCCCAGGGATCTATATCTACGTCCTGATGGTAACAGAGTGAAGAATGTGTTGAGAGGATGACTGATGTCGTGTGCTATTATGTGTGCTTTCCGTAAAATGTCTTTCCTATTGAGGTCAGAGAGGTTGGGGGAGGGAGACCAATTATTTTGGAGGCGTTATTTGTGATGCATGTAAATTTGTTCTTATTGGTCACAGTGAGTATGTTGAAATAACAGATTGAACAGTAAAGAAGGATCGGTTGAATTATGCTTTTGTAGAGCAGCAGTA
>NW_025743030.1:0-1701 GCF_021292245.1 Micropterus dolomieu | reverse complement strand
CATTGTGGATGTAGTTGGCGCTTCAGTTGTAGCAGTAGATTCAGTTGGGGTTGTTGTAGGTTTAGTAGGTGGTGTTGTAGACATTGTGGATGTAGTTGGCGCTTCAGTTGTAGCAGTAGATTCAGTTGGGGTTGTTGTAGTCTTTGGTGTTGTTGTAGTTGTCGCTTCAGTTGTAGCAGAAGGTTTAGTTAGTGGCGTTGTCGATCTTGTGGTTGTAGTTGTCACTTCAGTTGTAGTAGTAGGTTCAGTTGGTGTTGTTGTAGACATTGTGGATGTAGTTGGCGCTTCAGTTGTAGTACTAAGTTTAGTAGTGACGGGAGTAGTTGTACATGGTTCATCTACCATTTTACAACATTGTACTCTGATCCTATAGTTAAAGCACTTCAGTGGAGGACTTATCTGGTCCTTTTGTTGACATGTTAAACCATTTTTCAGATCACAAGTAACAACTTGGCCAGTTTCACTCACAAAGTCATTGAAGTTTTTCCTAGTGTCAACTGTCGATCCACATTCAATGTTGCTCGGATCTTGACATACCTGTTTACCGCTATTTCTGATGTTCTCATATGTTTCCAAGTCACTGTTGTCATTTTTTGGGTCATACACATCATACCACTCTGACCACTCACATCTATTCATTTTAGTATTACAGGGAGCAGGAGTAGTTGTTGAAGGAGTCGTAGATACTGTGACTGGTGTTGTTGTAGATTCTGTGGTTGTAGTTGGCACCTCAGTTGTAGTAGTAGATTCAGTTGGTATCGTTGTAGGTTTAGTAGGTGGTGTTGTAGACATTGTGGTTGTAGTTGGCACTTCAGTTGTAGCAGTAGATTCAGTTGGTGTTGTTGTAGTCTTTGGTGTTGTTGTAGTTGTCGCTTCAGTTGTAGTTGTAGGTTTAGTTAGTGGTGTTGTGGACATTGTGGTTGTAGTTGGCACTTTAGTTGTAGTAGTAGGTTCAGTTGGTGTTGTTGTAGGTTTAGTAGGTGGTGTTGTAGACATTGTGGATGCAGTTGGCGCTTCAGTTGTAGCAGTAGATTCAGTTGGGGTTGTTGTAGTCTTTGGTGTTGTTATCGTTGTCGCTTCAGTTGTAGCAGTAGGTTTAGTTAGTGGTGTTGTCGATCTTGTGATTGTAGTTGTCACTTCAGTTGTAGTAGTAGGTTCAGTTGTTGTGTTGTAGATATTGTGGTTTTACTTGTCACTTCAGTTGTAGTAGTAGTTTCAGTTGGTGTTGTTGTAGGTTTAGTTGGTGGTATTGTAGACAATGTGGATGTGGTTGGCACTTCAATTGTAGCATTAGATTCAGTTGGTTTTGTTGTAATCTTTGGTGTTGTTGTAGTTGTCACTTCAGTTGTAGTAGTAGGTTCAATTGGTGTTGTAGATTTAGATGTTGTTGTGGTTGGAACTGGTGTTGTAGATTCTGTAGTTGTATTTGGAACTTCAGTTGTAGTACTAGGTTCAGTAGGTGGTGTTGTAGACCTTGTGGTAGTAGTTGGCGCTTCATTTGTAGTAGTAGGTTCAGTAGTTGTAGTGATGACAATAAGAGGCACCTTGGGTGGGCAGATTTCATTTTCAAATATCACTGTTTCATCTATGCACTTTGCAATGTTGCACATTCCCGAATGTTCAGTCACGTTGTAAATAACTTGACCTTCCTTATATCTAGTTCCATTGTAAAAGCAACCTTTACATCGGACCACGCATGTC
>NW_025743029.1:0-5430 GCF_021292245.1 Micropterus dolomieu | reverse complement strand
AAAATAACAAACCAAGTTAAAATAAAAATGGTCCTCAAAAGGAGGCCTGTACCTATCTATCGTTTTAAACAGGGTTGATTCTTACTACAAAAGAACACAAAGAGCACAGCACCCACTCCACCTGGTGAAAACTAACACAATAGTAAACAGAACAATAAGTGAATTTCTCCACTGCACCCAAATGTGGAGCTAACATACAAAGGTATGCAAATGTTTCCCTAAACACAATGTACAGCTAATAGGCAAGGAAGGTGGATAGTTCCACTAAACACAAAGTACAACAGACAGGCTATGCAGTCAATACCAGCGGCACACAAGTCAACAGGCGGTGACAAGCTGCCCGGAGCAACAGGTGGACTCTCCTTATGAGCCGGAGGTAATTAACGTGGTGACGAGCCATTGGTTGAGTGGAAAACAGAGGGAACCAATGGGCGGTACAGATGTCAGCACCCCAGAAACCAGGAAGTAGGCGGGTCTTCATTCCCCAGGGACACAGCCTACTGGGTAGAGGTGAGACAGGGAAAAGAGGAAACACAAGGGTGACAGCGACAGCCGTGACAATATACACACACAACTGTGAGACCTGGCCATCGGCTCCCATTTTTCTTCAGTACTGAGCTGTCTAACGAGCTAGGAGATTGTATGAAGAGGAGAAGACCGCCACTACTGGAGGAAGGACCTCAAGCTGATCGGCCTGCAGCTGCTGCAGATGCAGCTCTCTACGCCATTCCCCAGCCTTGGTCTTCACAGATCCCTCCCTGGACCTGCCTCTCTCAGGTGGTGGGAGGTCTGTGGCAGACCCACATGCCTCTCCACATAAATGTGTTGGAGCTCCTTAGGGAGTGGAAGGTGATCCGACACTTCACCCCTCGCACAGACAATAAGGCTGCAGCAGCCTACATAAACCGCCAGGGCAGGGTGCGCTCTGCACAGCTGCTGGGCTTGGCCAGGTGGCTGCTCTTGTGGGCGCACACTCATCTGCTTTCCATCAGAGCAGAGTATATCCCTGGCATATTGAACAGAGGGGTGGACATCATGTCGAGAGGGGGCCCTCACTCAGATGAGTGGCACCTACACTCCAATCTGATTGTCCAGATCTGGCTCAGGTTTGGCGTGGTAGAGGTGGATCTGTTTGCCAACCGAGAGAACACTCAGTGTGCCCTGTTGTTTTCACTGAGCTCCCGGGACGACCCCCCGCTGGGGTGGATACGTTTGCGCACCCACTGTGGCCTCCTCGGCTATTGTATGCTTTTCCGCTGGTTCGGCTGATCCTGCGCCTCTTGGACTGCCTGCAGTTTTCAACCTTGGCAGTCATCCTGGTGGCTTCGCAGCGCACAAACACGTCCTGGTTTCCCTGCCTCCAGCAGCTGCTGTCGGGTCAGCTGTGAAAACTCCCCTGAAAGGGGGGTAGTGAGCCGCCTCTACTCAGTCCTATTACTCCGCCAAATAGTTGGCATTCCAACGCTGGTGTTTGGCTCTGGGCAGGTGGTACCGTTTGGGCCAGTGAGGTGTTGACTAACCCTGCTACGCCTCTAACCCAATAGCGATAGCCTTACTTTGCAAAGCCTGTATGAAATAAAACGATAGTTACGTATTGTAACTCCAGATTCTTCGAGTATAGGCACAGCCCTCTAAACTGTGGGCCTCACTGGACCTTGGTTCTCAGTGCTGAAGAAAAGGGCACTATGGGAGCTGATGGTCAGGTCTCACCATTGTGTATATATACAGTGTGCGGACATAGGAAAGGCCCACACTGCGGGTGGACGTAGACAAGCTTTTCATGCACGCGTAGGGGTACACCCAATAGCAATGGCCCTGTGCGCCTAGACCCACAGAATCAGGTGTTACAATACGTAACTATCAAACTGAGTGGAATCTAGCGTTCGCTTAGAACTATGTTTACAATAATAACCTCTTAAATCTCTGTGAAAAACACGTCATTGCATGTACATTTACAGAAGCTTACAGACCTGTGTATAGATAGATAGTTAGATACATAGAAATATTTATATCAGTTTTTGGATGTTTGTCTTTGGCTTCATTAGGTTCCATAGAGCATACATTAAAATACATTACATTACCTCCGTAACTTAAATAAAAACTTTAATGTTGATTTTTTGTTTCACATGGGATACGAAACCCCATCTCCAGGTTGAAAGTCCAGTTTCTGGCCCTCCATCCACCCTAAGCACCACTCTGCCTTTTCTGTTAAATATCATGTACCTACCTACAGTTCATAAACGATGCTACAGGGCTCCCCCCACTGCGCTGATCTATGACACTATAGGAATTCCCAGTGCGCAACAAACTGACGCCTGATCAAACCTCTTGCACACAGTGTTCTTCTTGATGGCCACTGACCAATTAAATTTATTGTGTACAGTAGTGATTTGTGCTGTATTGATGTTTTGGCGAATAATTATCTTGATGATAGATAATACTGTAATATTTGTAGAATCTTTTATCTTTCAGCTACATCAAAAGCAGATGTTTTAATACTGTATGTTTGGAACTGCCTCTTTATACACGATGGTATAAACACAGTTAAAGCTTTTTTAACACTGTCAACACTAAGCATTCAGACAAAAACAGAGTAGAAGTAAAAATGGCAAGTGCCTTCAGTCAGTTTTACTTTGAGTATTTCAATGAGTTTAATTTGCTGCAGTACTGCAGCCAATCACGTTGCTAGAGGTACAAATAAAATGCATGAGGGTGAAAACTACATACAGTTACTGGTTCTATGAATACTTAACAGTATATCCACTGTGTGGCACAGTTTTATGCTTTGGGGGTGCAGATGTACCTACGTACCTTCAAAGTTAAGCACACCCACAAGATAGTCAGCACAGATACATGCTCTGCAGAACATGAATGTCAGGTGACATCAGGTGAGAGAGGCTTTACCTCCCTTTGGACTGTACACGTTGCTGCTCACATCCTAGCAGCAGAAGAAGATAAAGTTTCCACAGCTGCTTCTGTGTGGATCATTACAGGGTAGAGGCTTCATCAGTCGAAAATCTCATTTAACAAGCTGATTAACAAACACTGTTTTGAGCACGCTTTGATTATTATTATGACTTGGTTGATCGTTTAAACTTGCTTTTGTTGGTTGATTTGTGTTGTAGTAGTTGTGGCAGTTTTGTATAATGCAGTAACACTATTACTTAACATGTATAAATGTGTGAAATGTTGCTACTGCACCTATCAAGCATCTGGGAGCAGTAAGTCATCAATGTTTGATTCATTTTACAATTTTATTGTTAAAATGTATCCTCTGCTTTCCTCATGCCAAGGGTAAATAGTCGCTCCTGATTTCTTTTGATCTGTTATTCATATGCAAACTTTGACAAGTAAGCTCAATGATAAATACCCAGTATATGTTTATTGGCTGGTTCTGCAGGAGCTACATTTAACTTTGGATGGAAGTATTTGTACACACATTTTTATATAAATACAGCAGGTAAGGAACAAATCATTTGATTCTCACTTCTGTTTTACTTACCTAAAATTTATTAAACTGTATATTGCCTTAATTTATCTCAGTAAGGCATTGAATATGTTACTTGTTCAATGCAGTTTTACCTCTTGTTTGTTCTTTGTGTCCATCTCTCTTAATCCTAGGCTCACCTGATAACAAAGGGTGATCATGCTTTTTCGGTAGTGGCCCCAAGGTTGTGGAATAAATTTTTTCATTAGTGGTTATTGTTTGGCATTCGTGTGAGTCTAGGGACATTCATCATTAACTGTCCTGGTTGCTTCATATTTATATTTATTGCTGCATGCTTCATCACTGTCATAAGTTTTACTATTGTGGTATGCTCCCTTTTTTCTTCTTTTCTTTTTTCTTCTTGTTTTAATTGTAGAACTTTGTTCAACAGTGTTTTTTAAAGTGTGCTTTATAATTAAATTGACATGACTGTGTTTTTCCATTGTTGTGATTAAGATCAGACGACATTTTATGACCAATTTGTGCAGAAATTAAGGTAATTCCAAATGCTTTCCATACTTTTTTCCCTGCGAGTGAAACTACATTGCCCACTTGATTAGTATTGCACACAGATGATTATCATGCAGTAACACTATTAACTAATCTGAACTTGACCAAAAACTTGTTAAATGTTACTACTACACACGCATCTGGATACATTAAGTCATTAATGTTTTATTTAATTTTACAATTGTATTGGTAAAGTATAGGTAAAAGAAAATCAGGGGTAAATAGTTGCCCCTAACTTAGTTTTATCTATTATTCCTAAGCAAACTTTGACAAGTAAGCTTAATGATAAACATACAGTACATGTATATTGGCTGATTCTGCAGAATCACCCACATCCTTCAAAAGGAGATCCTGTTTTAATACACTGAACAATATAATAAACACTTTTGTTTTTGCCCCCATTCATCATGAGCTGAACTCAAAGACTTCTTTGCCGAGATAATCCATCCACCTCACAGGTGTGGCATATCAAGAAGCTGATCAGACAGCATGGGTATTGCACAGGTGAGCCTTAGGCTGGCCACAATAAAAGGCCTTAGGCTGGCCACAATAAAAGACTTTAGGCTGGCCACAATAAAAGGCCACTCCAAAAAGTTAGAAGTGTGTGGTAGTTTGTTTTTTGATTTTTAAATATAAAATAGATTTAAATCGCAATTCACACAGCTTCCACATTTCTCGAAACACCCACAAGCCAACACTGAAAACAAGAATGGCGCCTGACATCAGGTGAGAGAGGCTTTACCTCCCTTTGGACTGTACATGTTGCTGCTGGCATCATAGCAGCAGAAGAAGATAAAGCTTCCATAGCTGCTTCAGAGGTAGTCGAATAGTGACAGGGTAGAGGTTCATCAGTCGAGGCTATCATTATACAAGCTGATTAAAAATCACTGTTTTGAGCAAGCTTTGATAATTATTAACAGTTTAGTTTAGTTGAAATTTTGTTGGTTGATGTTTGTAGTAGTAGTTGTGTGGCAATTATAGAACACAAAAAAGGAAAAATTATTCTCTAAATTGCCTGACTAACAGTAAAAGAGTAAGACTATTAATTAATCTGAACTTGAGTAAAAATGTGTTAAATGTTACTACTGCACACTTTAAAGCACCTGAAAGCATTAAGTCATTAATAATCAGTAATAATCAGTCAGTAATTAATTTAATTTTACAATTTTATTGTTAAAATGTATCCTCTGCTTTCCTCATGCCAAGGGTAAATAGTTGCTTTGTTTGATCTGTTATTCATATGCAAACTTTGACGAGTAAGCTCTGTGATAAACATCCAGTATATGTTTATTGGCTGGTTCTTCATGGGTTACATTAAGGCTTTTTGATGGAAGTATTTGTACACATTCCTTTGTAAATATGGCAGGTAAGTAACGGATACTTTGATTCTCACTTCTATTTTACTTCAAATTTGATTACACTGTTTATTGACT
>NW_025743028.1:2777-7740 GCF_021292245.1 Micropterus dolomieu | reverse complement strand
TTAACAACTGTGTTAATTATCAGGCTCCTCCAACAATGCTCACAGAGTAAGTAGAAAAGGAAAATCAAAAGTGAAAGAAGGAAGAGAGACTTTTTACACAAATTATCTTCATTTTCATAAAGTCACATGTGAGGCTGATAATTCCTGAGCTTCAGCTTTGATATGTTGATGTTGTTACATCCTTTCAGTTTCCCCTGAAACATTTAGCCTAATAAATGATTTCCAATGCTCAGATGACACCAATAATGTATTCAGTAAGTGCAGATGCACATAATCTATAATATAAAAGCATTCTGCCAATAGAAATGATCCTGTGCTTCTGCTGGCAGCTAATTTGGGCTTGTAGATGTGACCAGAGGTGGTTTCAGCACCGCTGAACTGACTATCTTTTCACACAGGAAAGCTCATCTGAAACAACATATTCTAATCTTATCTGGGTTTCATGTGTCAGTTTCTCTCTAACTGTGACATTTCCATTGTTATTAATGGCGACACCGAGTTTCACAAAACCTGATGAAGAATCAGAGAGAATCAAACTGCTGATTCCTGAAACACTGAATACTGGAGACACCATTTACAGTCAGGTTTTCCTCTCACTTCTCCCTTTGTTATTTCTGTTCAGATTTCAGCTTTAGACTCAAATGGGACTTAAACCAAACCATGAAACAATAAAACTCTGTATTTGACAGTTACATTACAGTTTGTGATCTGCAGTCTCCTCACAGAACTGTGGAGGCTGAACACTCGCTGCACTGACTGTGCAAAAAAATGAATGAACTTCAGCTGTTGGTGGGGAAAAAAAGTGAGACTTTTCTTCATCTTCTGTTTTTTGGCTTGACATGGTTGTGTGGATCAATACCGGACTCGGGGAGTTCTCATAGCGACACATAACTTTTTGGCAAAATGAAAGGTGGAGGAATCTGTTTTGACACTGACAGTAATGATGTGACGGTGATTCTATAGCACTGCTCTTCTGACCTTGACTTTTTGTTCATCAACTGTAAACTTTCTACATGTGACCCTATGCAAGAATTGCATAGGGTCACATCTCTCTCTGCTCCAGGTGCTGTCTCTTCCTAAAGATCTCCTTTGGTTCTCATGTATTAGTGCCGTGTAGTCGTTATGCTTTCAAATGACAACTCTGGACCCATGAAAGTCCAAAGGACTTGGGGCAGTTGGCGGTTCCTTTGGACTTGCACGGTAAGTGGAGTTTGCAGGCTATTGGTTATATCAGAGACATTTTATAGTGGAGACACGCTACTCAATCACATCCTCAATGCAACTCAATGGGGAAAGCCCGTAACACCAAAGATGGCGGTTATCCTACCACTCTCGCTACAGAGCAAATTAAAAAGTCTATGGTGGTGGTGAGGTGGTGATGGAATGGTGGATAAGACACATGCCTTTGGTGTGAGTGACCCGGGTTCAGTTCCCCACTATGAAACATCCACCAATGTGTCCCCGAGCAAGACACTTAACCCCTAGTTAATCCAGAGGCGTGCGACCTCTGACATACATAGCAATTGTAAGTTGCTGTCTCTAATACTTCCACTGCACATGTGCGGTAGAGGTAGAACCGGTTAGGAAAAACACTTTATAAACCTTATTTTGGGGTTTAATAGATTTTACTAGTGATTCTATTTATGTAGTTTTTATGTCTCGGTGACCAGTAAAACTGCAGTTCTGGCTCTCTCCCCATTCATTCGGATAGGATTCTTTGTCTGAAATGTCTTTCTCTGAAATAATTGCCCTGAGGCGCCAAGATGGCTGCTGAGTGGCAGGACTTTATTTATATAGCCCTGCTGCATTGTGGGTAGCCTTGGGAAAGTAAAAGACTATGGGAGCCTGAAAGAAAAACCCAACACAGGACTTTCACACGGAGAGAGGCATCCGAGTCTGGTGTGAAACCAAGCAAATGGAGTTATTTAGATTTTTAAGTTAAATAGCGTTACTGACTTCCGTCATGTCATTAATGTGAGTTCTGTCCCATGATATAGTATGTCACATGACTGATGTAATGTACTTGTTTTAACCCAAACCAAAGTAGTTTTGTGGCCTAAACCTAACCAAACTGCGACCGTCGTAATCTTAACCAAGTGTTGAATGTCATGTGACTTGCATAATGTATTTAGGGTCTGGTCACCTGTTGCCGGACTGGTGTCCTTTTGAAAGGCATTGATAAATTGTGTATTAGCACCGCCAGAACAGACCATCTTAATAGGAACCGCTGGAGCAGGAGGTCATGGCAAGATGGAACCTAGTCAACAATGCTTTCTACTGCACTGCCACCTCTGCCATCAGCACCCAGGAAAGACAAAACCATGACTGCTTTGATGCCAACTTAAGGCTTTATCAGACTACACAATTTTCAGCGTTGGCCGATGCCCGTGCTGTTCACACTCCACAAGTCATTGTGGTGCACTACACGAGCTACCCCTTATCCACCATTGTGACTCTTTATAAGAATCTTGTCAAGGGATCTCTCTACCCAGATCCTGCTGACCAGACTCCAGATATTGGCTGCATGGGTTTTCCAGAATCCCAGTGTGGCTTTAGGGCAAGCAGATCCACCACTGACATGATCTTCTCAGTGTGTCAGCTCCAGGAGAAGTGTAGAGAGCAGGGGATGATACTTTACCTGGTGTTCATTGACCAACCAAGCCCTTTTACATGGTCAGCAGAAAAGGTCTGTTTCATTTCTTGCAGAGGTCTGGCTGTCCTCCACGGCTCCCCTGCATGATGATCTTCTTTCACAAGGACATGAAGGGGTACAGTCATGTATAATGGTACCTGCTCGGAGTCCTTTTCCGATCGCCAGTGGTGTCAACGCGGGACATGGGATTTTCTTCTCCATGCTTCTAAAGTATGCCTTCGACTCCTTGACAGATGGCATCTACCTGCAGACCCAGTCTGACGGCAAACTCTTTAACCTGGCTCATCTAAGAGCCAAAACTAAGATGTCAGAATTTCACATTAGAGAAATGGTTGCGGATGATGCAGCACTTGCATCACACACTGAGGAGGCCCTCTAAAGAGAAATGGATCGCCTTGCCCATGCATGCAATGAGTTCTGACTTTTAGTCTGAAATTGATAGTTGCTCAGCTGATGCTGAAATAGATCTGTCATGACAGCAACAGTTACTCACATACACATAATCACTTCCTCTTAAGTGATTGTGCCTCCAAAATAAAAGCGTGAGAACGTTTTTTGGCACCGCCATTTTGTGTTTTTGCAACCAGTGGCACCGGTCGTGACCATATTTGGACGAGACGGTGGAGCTAACGACCGTGTGTGGAGCTAGCTTGCTTGCTTAGCTAGGTGCATCTGTAATTTACGTGAGCTGTCATTTTACCAACCTCAACCTCTGATCAACCTCAAATCCATTTGCAGTTTACCTACAGAGCCAACAGGTCTGTGGACAATGCAGTGACCACGGTCCTCCACTTTATCCTTCAGCATCTTACGTCCTCCGGAATCCATTTTGGGGACTTTAACATCATCCCGGCTCTGCTGCAAGACCTCACTTGTGGGTCACAGACTTCCTGTCTGACAGAAGGCAGCACGTTAAGCTGGTGAAACCCGTCTCAGACGCCCGGTCCATAAGCACCAGATCCTCTGAAAGATGCTTCCTTTCCCCTCTGCTCTTCCCCCTGTACACCAACAGCTGCACCTCCAGTCACCAGCTCCTCAAGCTTCTGAAGATGTTGCTGCAGAGGATGGCAGCCTCTGGATTATGCTCCGTAGTGCTTTTTCTGTTTATTAACTCTGTTTTCTCCTGTCACTCTCTGGTAACATTTACCAGAGAAGAGCTCTTAAATATTGGACTTTCAACTGCTCATGCTATTCCACCGTTCTTTATCGAACCCGGAACGTTCTCAGCGTTATTAGTTGGAGGAGCAACCGCTCTGTATGAAATCTACTGAAGACGCCGACGCCATAGGGGAAACGTGCTGGCGCGCTGGTTAATCTGAGACAGGGTTTTCACACTGCTCTCCCTTTAATCCACCTGCCGAATGTCCGCTCTGGCCAACAAAATGGATGAACTGCTGCTCCTCAACATAACTAATTCGGACTTCTGAAGATCTGCCGCCCTCTGTTTTATCGAATCCTGGCTCACCGAGCAAATCACTGACAGCGCACTTCACCTACCGGGATTTAATCTCATCCATGCGGATCGTGAAACGGAGCTCACGGGAAAAAGAAGGGGAGGCGGACTCTGTCTCTACATAAATGAATGTTGGTGCACAGATGTCACAGTGTTGAAGAAATCATACAGTCCTCACTTAGAGACATTATTTATAAACTGTAAACCTTTTTATTCACCGCGGGAGTTTTCCTCGTTTGTCCTGGTCGCTGTTTACATTCCACCTCAGGCCTGTGTTAGTGAGGCGTTACTACACCTGGCCGACCACATAACTAACGTGGAGAAAAAACTTGGGGACTTGGGGAAAGCAAACCTAAGTCATGAACTTCCAAAGTACAGACAGACCAGAGACACTAACATACTGGACCACTGCTACACTTCATTAAAGGAAAAAGCCTCCATCTCTGGACTAAATTAACCTACAGACGGGAGGTTGATGAGCTGGTTCTCTGGTGCGGCCAGAACAACCTGGAGCTTAACACGCTCAAAACTGTGGAGATGACCGTGGACTTCAGGAGGAGCCCCCCCACTCTGCCCCCCATCACCATACTCAACAGCCCTGTGTCTGCTGTGGAATCCTTCAGGTTTCTGGGATCCACTATATCCCAGGACCTGAAGTCTGAGCCCAACACTGACACCATCATCAAGAAGGCCCAGCAGAGGATGTACTACCTGTGCCAGCTCAGGAAGCTCAACCTGCCTAAAGAGTAACCACTGTATGCTTTGGATCTGCCACCAAAAAGGACAGGAGCAGACTACAACGGACAGTCAGGACTGCAGAAAAACTCATCGGTGCCAACCTGCCCTCCATTCAGGAC
>NW_025743028.1:0-2757 GCF_021292245.1 Micropterus dolomieu | reverse complement strand
ACTGCTGCTCCTCAACATAACTAATTCGGACTTCTGAAGATCTGCCGCCCTCTGTTTTATCGAATCCTGGCTCACCGAGCAAATCACTGACAGCGCACTTCACCTACCGGGATTTAATCTCATCCATGCGGATCGTGAAACGGAGCTCACGGGAAAAAGAAGGGGAGGCGGACTCTGTCTCTACATAAATGAATGTTGGTGCACAGATGTCACAGTGTTGAAGAAATCATACAGTCCTCACTTAGAGACATTATTTATAAACTGTAAACCTTTTTATTCACCGCTGTGGAATCCTGTGGAATCCTTCAGGTTTCTGGGATCCACTATATCCCAGGACCTGAAGTCTGAGCCCAACACTGACACCATCATCAAGAAGGCCCAGCAGAGGATGTACTACCTGTGCCAGCTCAGGAAGCTCAACCTGCCTAAAGAGTAACCACTGTATGCTTTGGATCTGCCACCAAAAAGGACAGGAGCAGACTACAACGGACAGTCAGGACTGCAGAAAAACTCATCGGTGCCAACCTGCCCTCCATTCAGGACTTATACATTTCCAGAGCCAGGAAACATCACTGCAGATCCATCTCACCCCGGACACAACCTGTTCCAGCTCCTCCCCTCTGGTAGGCGCTACAGAGCACTGTACGCCAAAACCAACAGACTCAGGAACAGTTTCTTCCCACAATCCATCACTCTGATGAACAGCTGATTTCTGACTCACAGTGTCAGGAACAAGTCCTGTGCAGTAACCCAGTAACTCTGTCTCTAATCAGCACCTGTTTACTGGTTACCATTTATTATTGATTCACCATCCTCAATTTCATAATGTTCATACTGTTATATTGTCATATTGTATATACTGTATACCAAATCCACCTGCCTCAAGTACATAACTCCTGTACAAAATACTTATTTATTCCAGCATCCTTTGCACTATGCTCCAGCACACTGTGTACATCAGAAATGTGTACATGAATGCACGTATGTGTATGTGTACCTGTATATAACGTCCACCTCTGACATGTACATAATAATCATAATTTTACTCCTGCATCCTTGCACTCTGCTCACTGCACAGTTTGTCAATATATCTAATATTGTTTTTGTTCATAGTGTGTACATGTTGTCTACACTGTAGCCTTTGTCTGATAAAATTTTATTATTGTATTATTGTTTTATTGTATGAGTAATGTAATATTGTATGTATGGAAACAGAGAAATGGCAATAACAGGGTATCAAACAAGGCTAAAATTATACATATACAATTATACAATAATTATACATCAAATAACATTTAGTAAAATAATTTAAATGGAGTTGGAGCTTTTTCCTTGATGAATAAACAAAACATTTTTTTATTTTCTGCATTTCCAGACAGTTGATGGAACAACTTTTTATAAAAATTTTTATAGCTCATTTCAACGGTCACTTTAATGACCTCTGACCTTCAGTGACCCCTGACCTTCAGTGACCTCTAACCTTCAGTGACTTCTGACCTTCAGTGACCCCTGTCTTCCTGTTGCAGGTGTGTCTGTGCTGCTGCTGTCTGGACTGACTGATTCTGCAGGTGAGCTGATGGAAGAGAAAACAATCACTGTCTGTCTAATCACATGTCTATGTGATCATCTGTATCTGTACCCCTCTCTGTCTGCCCTACAGTCTCTCTGGATGTCCGTCCAAACCGTCCTCAGTTCTTCACAGAAGAGTCGGTCTCTCTGAGTTGTGTTGAAGATGGACAAACAGTTGATGGATGGACGGTGAAGAGGAGAGCAGGGGGACACAATGAGAACTTTGGGAGGTTTGATGGTTCCTCCTGTATCATCTCAAATCTCTCCGAATCAGACACTGGAGTTTACTGGTGTGAAACCAGTTCTGGACAGTCGAGTGACCAGATCAACATCACTGTGACTCATTCAAAAAGCAAGTTGATCCATCCTGTGTTCATGTCTGTATACGATCCTACACTGTCTGTATAGGACTCTGTTCTGATGGTCTAACTCTGTTTTCTTCTTCTTCAGATTCTCAGGTTATTCTGGAGATTTATGCACTTCCTGTGATGGAAGGAAGTGAAGTCACTCTGCGCTGTAGAAGCAAAGACAAGGTCACAAATAAAGCCTTTTTCATCAGGGATGGTTCTAACATTGGATCTGGACCTGAAGGACAGTTTATCATCAGGAACATCCAACGGTCTGAAGAAGGTCTCTACTGGTGTTATTTTGATCAGTCTGCTGAATCTCCTCGGAGATGGCTGAGTGTCAGAGGTCAGGACACTGACATCACTTCCTGTTTATATGATATGAACTAACCTGCTGACCTGATTATAAACTGATCACTGCATTGATCCAGGTTCTACTGATTTCTCTTCCAGCATCTCCTCTCTTTTCTCTCTTCTTCCGATTAAGAATAACTGTGGGTTCTCTGATTCTTCTGGTTCTTCTGGTTCTTCTGGTTCTGGTCCTGGTCGGAGTTCTGTTGCTCCGCAGGAATCAAACAGGTATGAAAGCTGTCAGACTCACCTGATGTGAACAGACTGGAACCAGACTGTGTCTGATCCAGTCAGCAGGTCTGTACTGAACTACAACCTGGGACTGGTTGGACTCCTGTCCAATCAGTGACGTCCTCAGGACACCTGGGACCCGTCTGTCACACAGCTCCGTGAGAAATGCTCTCTGATCTCCATTTCCAATAACCTGACTGATCTGTGTTTGTTTCCTGCTGATCCAGATGCTGTCAGATCTGCTCAAAGGAAACACACT
>NW_025743027.1:0-3509 GCF_021292245.1 Micropterus dolomieu | reverse complement strand
TGGAACACCGCCAACATCTCGAGACAGTTGATATGCCACTCGGATTGATGCACCTGCCAGGATCCCCTTGCAAAGCGGCCGTCCATGACCGCGCCCCAGCCCGTGAGGGAGGCGTCTGTCGAAATAACCAGCCGGCGACAAGACCCTCCCAGCACGGGCCCCTGGGACAGGAACCAAATTTCCTTCCAAACTGATAGGGAACGAAGACACTTGCGCGTAACCCAAATCAGACGGAGAGGATTTCCCCCCGGGGAAAAACGCTAGTTCCTTAGCCACCACTGCAGGGGTCTCATGTGCAGCAGTCCAGATGGTATTACGCTGGACGCAGCCGCCAGGAGACCCAACACTCGTTGAAAGTGTTTAATAGTGATGGCGTGGCCTAACTTCACCCCTTTCACGGCAGCCAATATGGTGTCGACACGTGCCGGAGACAATTGTGCCCGCATCGTTGTCGAATCCCATACAACCCCTAGGAGCGTAGTCCGTTGGGTGGGCGCCAGCACGCTCTTCTTTGCGTTGAGCCTCAGCCCTAAACGCCGCAGATGAGCCAGAACGACATCTCGATGCCGAACCGCCAACTCTCGAGACTGGGCTAGGATAAGCCAGTCGTCGATGTAGTTGAAATCCGGACGCCCTGGAGCCTCAGCGGGCCCAGTGCTGCATCCATACACTTAGTGAATGTGCAAGGGGAAAGTGCCCGGCCGAATGGAAGAACCCGATACTGGTAAGCCACACCCCCGAAGGCGAACCTCAGGAACTTACTGTGAGAAGGACGGATGGAGACGTGGAAATAAGCGTCCTTTAGATCTATCGTGACGAACCAATCCTCGGATTGGGTGTGCATCACGATGGCGGGGATGATGAGCATCTTGAACCTGAATCTCCTCAGAGACCGGTTAGAACCCGCAGATCCAAAATAGGGTGGAGCCCTCCGTCCTTCTTGGGGACTATGAAGTACCGGCTGTAGGGGGGGAGACACGTTCCACGGCCCCTTTCCTCAGCAGAGTACGAACTTCCTGTCCCAACACCGGACCTTGCTCCAGGCGGACCACAGTCCAAACCACCCCGTTGAATTTTGGAGGGCGGGTTTTGAACTGTAGTCGAAACCTATGTATGGCAGTGCGCAGGAACGGAACCAGCCCCTCGGGGCTGGTGGTCGGTGATCTTCTGGTGGACCCCTGAAGTCCCAGAACCGCCGAAGATCCACGGTGAGTGAGTCTGAACGCCGCCTGACTGCAGACCCTCGGGGCAGGCAGTACGGCGTGGACTCGATGGTGGCAGGTGCGTCCTGAACGTGTAAACGGCGGGATAACATCACCCGTTGCCACGGCGAAGGGGACCTCGATCGGCCTCTGAGGGGGGTTGGGGGTGCGGGAGGGGAGAAAGACTCCCCTACCCCGGTCTTCCCTGAGCTCTGTCGGGACTGGATGACGGTCCTCAGATCGCGTCTCTCAGAAGGCTGAGGGTGAGAGCGCCGTCTCGCTGCCCCAGCTCCTCGGGGGGGCCCCCGAGAAGCGACAATCTGCTTCCTCTCCTCTCCTCTCCGTAGGAGCTCGTAGAGGGAAGGGACCTACGCCTGGCAGCCTCAGCTGCCTTGGGTCCAGACCGGCGAGGGAGGTACTGGCGGAACGCTTCGCCCTGCGTCTAACGCTCCGTGGTTCTGCGAAGCTCCACCAGATCTTCCTCAGAGGGACCCCCCCTCTGAACCATCTCCTGTAGCAGGTCGGCTTGGTAGGCTTGAAGCACCGCCATGGTGTGCAAGCTCGCACCTGCCTGGCCCGCTGCCATGTACGCCTTCCCCACGAGCGTAGATGTGGTGTGACATGGCTTGGAGGGTAACGCCGGCTTCTCCAGGGAGGACGCAAGTCGAGGGGAGAGATAGCTCGCAAGCGCATCCTCCACCCGAGGCATCCTCCCATAACCACGGTCCCTAACCCCCATCACATTACTGTAATTCAGTGATAGGGAGGTGGAAAGCCGTGTAGAGAAGGGTCTGCCCCATGATTACTCAGTTCATCATGTAAATCAGGAAAGAATGGCAGAGACCGGCGTGGAGGTGGCACGTGGTGCTTAAGAAACCTTTCATCAAGCTTACCACTAGCCTGTGGTGTCTGCTCCTCCTGTGGCCAGTTGATGTTGAGCTTAGCCACGGCTCTAGTCACCACCCTAGATGCCGCCCCGACACTTGGAAGTCATCGTCCACTACGCTGAGCACGTCCGCCTCCTCGGAGTCGGATTGCTGCAGCGTCTCCGGATCCAAACCGCGAGCGGGAGAAGCCGAGAACGGGCTCCCGAACGAGGAAAGGAAGCGTCGGAGCCAGCGGATGAAGGTCGGGAAAAAGCCTCAGCCGTCCCGAAATCCTCCGACATCGCTGTGAACCCCATGAGTGAAGCCGCCGGGCTGCCTCAGCGGCCGCAGGGCCCGCACCGCGGGGTAAACACATCCGGCCATCCTCGGAAAAGAGAGAGCCATGCTGTACCTCAGTACCCGCACGGAAAGGGCTTCGCAACGTGTAAAACTACTGACTGCAGTCTGCAGTTTTACACACATAAGTCTGTGGCATCTGACACCACAGCATAGGGGCACATGCACATATGATGGTATACTGGATATAGCACTTTCTTTCTTCTTTTCATCTTTTGATGTTATCATACTTGAGATGCAATGTGGTTTTAACATTTATACATGTTATAGACCAACTCCTATCGGGCCGCTCCGATCCTTAAAAGGGCTCCAGTGGAGCTGCACTGTCTATACCTACGCCCCTGTCTCCAAGACATGAACAGTGGTCTCCAAGTGCTGTTGTTTATTCTTCTTTTAGAAAAAATATACTGTCCAGTAACATCCTGACGTGATAGTGGCTTCACATCAGCCATCTTGGTTGTTTAAAAAAATATAATAAAATCTATCTGAATGGGAAGGGGGATAGATGTAGCTGCAGGAGCAAATGAAACACGAGCTAGCAGATTTGTCTTGTTCCAAAGCAAGGCACTCTCAGGACTTAATTTTAGGTTAATATTAGGGAAAGTGATTTTGCAAATTATTGGGATATAGGTGACGATCAGACAGAGATGCATCACTACAGGGGTGACAAGTGCGCACCTTGTGCTGAAAAGTATGCTGAAGAACCACTAGGAAAATGTGATGTGCTTCACAAGAGAGTAGGGCATGCCAGGTGCAGCGTACCATGTGAAAACAATTGTTTTGCTGGCAATGAGTTTCTAGCAAAGCATCTTTGTCTTATCGGCCCCATAGATGGAAATTGAATTACGTAGGGTATTGGATTGTAAGCAACAAATAGATAACACTTTATCTTACAAGTAAAAATAATGTTGGTCTCGTGTCACGTGTGGAATTAGATCTATAATGTCCATATTTTTTGGACCTAAGGTGATCTCTGCTGTTTTGCTCTTGGATGCTTTTTGGTTCAAGATTATCATGGAACCACAATCACAACAGGGTTCATACTCCATGCCTGAAATCAGCATAGGCTAAGTACCTCCCCCCC
>NW_025743026.1:0-1694 GCF_021292245.1 Micropterus dolomieu | reverse complement strand
ATGTACTTTTTTAAAATATTTAATTATTACATTCTGTTTCTCCATATCTGTAATTCTACTTCTGCATGTCTGTCCATCTCGTAAGAGGGATCTCTCCTCCTGAGGTGTCCCCTCTATTTCTTCTCTAAAGGCCCTGAACACGAACCTTCTCAGTAAACTTCGTACTATGATTGATGGGTCTCACAAGAACACTTCACTTGGAGTTACTTGCTTATGTTGCCAGGACAAAATCAATCAAAGAGACCACATCGTGCTCTGAGGTCTGTGGATCAGAACCTGCTGACGGTTCCACGCACTCGCTACCGTACTAGAGGTGACCGATCTTTTCAGGCTGTTGCCCCTAGGTTGTGGAATGACCTTCCACCATCTATGCGCTCTTCTGATTCTGTTGATGCCTTCAAATGCAGACTAAAGACACATTTATTTGTTCAGGCTTTCAATTAGCTACTTGTGGGTTGATATGATCATGTACTGTCTATGCTTTTATTGTGTGTATTTTATGATATTAATGTTTTTGTTGTGAAGCACTTTGTGGCCCTATACCTGTGAAAGGTGCTATAGAAATAAACTTTTACTTACTTACTTACTTACTTACATCCACACAGTCCTCAAGAAGCAGAGTTTCTAAAATCTAAACTATTATTACATAGCCATGTTTTTAAACAGAGGGTATATAGACAGACAGTGCCGTATGCTGTAAAGATTGAATTTATTGCTGAAGTTGTTAATGTAGCTGATCAATACTCTTATATGCAAATAATATGAAAAACAGTTTCTCTAAACAATAAGTTGTTGACTTTTATGGGAAATGTGTCTTTTATAATGTCTGTATGGCATAAATTAGCCTGGTAAATGGGCCATAGGGCAAAGATTAGCTGCTGGGCCCCGGTTAACTCATTCCTTCTACTCTCTGCATAGTGTTTTCAGTTTGTCTATGCCGGCACAGTAGCTGGCTCCACATTAGATGTGCGGTAGAAAACATTAAGGGATATGCAAAAGCAAAGCTCCTATCATGTCAGGTGATGTTAGTAGTGCATACTCCCAAACACATTTTTTTTAATTAAATCAGCACAAAGCAAAGACACACAGTTAAGACTGAAGCTTTGGGGGACCATGGAGTGCTGTGATCCCAGGACAGTTCATAAAACTGAACATCTTAAATTATATTAAGGCTTGAAGTGCATGCATAATAAAGGATGGCTGCTTTAAGGGACAGGCTGTCTGCTAGCTCCACCTACGTGCTGCCTCGTTGCCCATTTTTGGATTAGCCAGATCAGAAGAAAAGCTAAATAGTCAAAACAGAAAACAACAAAACAGAAAAATAAAATAAAGTATCTACATAGCAGCCGAGGTGAAAGTCTGGGGAATTCTCGTATCGTATCAACTTGACTACTTTGATGAGTTTGGACGAAGGAACTCTGATCTGACTATATGTAGGCAGATGATGGATTGTTCCTGTGCGTGGCTTTGCTTATGTTTGAGGTGTGGGAGGGAAGAAGAGGTCAGCCGCCCCAGGGGAGGTAGGCTGCTGGTGTGGGCAGCTGTTTGGCTCCGAACAGCGAGGTGGCACAGCTATAAACAGGACCTCTCATCTGGCCTCAATTCCCACATACTCTCCCTTGACTCTACTCAAACTCTGCCTCGTTTTTATCTGGAGGTCACAGAGAGCAGCAGAGCCTTTGTGATGACTACAC
>NW_025743025.1:0-2728 GCF_021292245.1 Micropterus dolomieu | reverse complement strand
AAAAAAAAGGTGGACAACAGATGGACGCTGTAGTTCTAAGCAAACATTACTCAAGCAGGCTGCAGATTTGGTATGCTAGCGAGCATTTATGGCAGCAGATGAACTGCTTTGCCATGTTCCTCATTGTTGTATTTATAATAGTAATACTTGTTAATGTATTGTTGGTTTTTGGTCGTTCCATGGGACGTTTTGACAAATATGACCAGACTTACACTTGAAGTATGTGGAGTAATATCTTGTAAACCTTTTTATGCGTTCCTGTGTGAATGCAGTCCCCTGTGAAGACACTATGAAGAAGGTCAAAGTGAAGAGAGTAAACCGCTTTGATGAAAGCACTGACATCTACACAGAATTCTTCAAACCATATGAACTCACCTCCTTTGATGACACATTCTGCATCGCCATGACCAACTCTGCAAGGTGAATACACGCCATTTGTTTGTTGAAGGTTGTATTCTACATGCAGAAGCATGTTTTTACAGCTCACTACAGTTATTGCTTAAACATTTGTGATATGTTTGTGTCGACATTGCCAAGTCATCCCAGATTTTGTTGGATAAAAAGACCTTTGATAAATAGCGCACTAGGGTTATGGTGCTGCATGATGTCAGTTAATGGGTTTCCTTCTGATTTGTGTTCATTAAGGGAATTTATGCCCAAGACAGTAGGAGTGGATCCAAGCCCATTCACAGTTCGCAAGCCAGAGGAAACCGGAAAATCAGTGCTGGGGTGAGTGCTACTTAGGCTATGTACATTTGTGATGTTTTTTTCTCCTTTATGTAATAAATCCCATGTCACTGTGCCCTCATACATACAACTTAATTTGACACTGTGTTCTCAGGTAACCAAAAACAAGGCTGCCATTTTTCTGTGTGTGTGTGTGTGTGTGTGTGTGTGTGTGTGTGTGTGTGTGCTGCCTCAGTGAGTTCCTTTAATGCTCATTCTTTATTTTTAATTTGGATCCCCATTAGATTACACAAAGTGGTTGCTAGTCTTCCCGGTGTCCACACAAAAACAATAACCATAAAAACAAACACCAATTTAATTCACACAGTATCAATAAAACTAGAAAATATAAATAAGTGACATGTGATAAGATGGACAATAGTAGATTATAATCCAAACAAAATTGTCACAAATGAAGACCGACAAACAAAAATCACATTTATCTGTCTGATGTTGGTGGGAACAAGAAGATCTATATAAAAACAAAAACAGTTTCCATCACACAAAACAGAATTTTCCTGATGTACATCAGACCACTGTAAATCTTTAACATCATTTATAAATGAGTCGACTCTGCATTAAATTATTAACACCATCCATGTTTGTAGAAATGTTTGTTGGTTGAGTCACAACCTGGTTAACCTTTCACATATTCTATCCACATACTTCACATCAGACCTGGGTGGCCAATAACAACAACCAACTATAATAAACTTACAGTATGGAAGGTGGATCTTTAGCCAAATGAGTTCAATGTCAGTACTCGTGTCTTTCCGTAGCACAACTGAAATGTGTTCTTGAACATAGAAAGCATGTCTGCCAATACATTTGTCCTCTTTTTATATAATATCCTTAGATAGCCAGTTCAGTGTCCAGGTGTTTTTCTGACACAAGAATATTGTCTGAGTAACACATGAACTTTTTTCATGAAGCTGCATATATTCCAGTCAGCTAATTCCAAACCCTTCCTTAGCAAACTTTATAACTAAGGCCCTGTTTACACCTGCCATTAACATGCATCTTGGGTGATCTGATCACAAGTGGACAGCTGTGGACAGTGTGTCAATTCACACCTTGCCTTAGAATGCGTCTCCACATGCATCTCCAGTGACCACTGCGCAGTGTGCAAATAAACACACGTTATTTCTGTTTGCAAAGACCAAATGCGCTAGCTGCACGGCTAACTGACCTAACTAGCTAACGGCAGTTAGCCGTGCTGCTATCTGTCAAGTTTTGAGGCAGCCAGAAGACATCAGACTGCCACAAGAATCCATTTTGCCTGTTTTTGAGGCGGCTTCTTGTGTTTTTGAGACTTTGTGTCTGGTTTTAGTCAGGTACAGTGAGGAAAATAAGTAGTTGAACACCCTGCTATTTTGCAAGTTCTCCCACTTAGAAATCATGGAGGGGTCTGAAATTGTCATCGTAAGTGCATGTCCACTGTGAGAGACATAATCTAAAAAAAAATATCCAGAAATCACAATGTATGATTTTTTAACTAATTATTTGTATGATACAGCTGCAAATAAGTATTTGAACACCTGTCTATCAGCTAGAATTCTGACTCTCAAAGACCTGTTAGTCTGCCTTCAAAATGTCCACCTCCACTCCATTTATTATCCTAAATTAGATGCACCTGTTTGAGGTCGTTAGCTGCATAAAGACACCTGTCCACTCCATATAATCAGTAAGAATCCAACTACTAACATGGCCAAGACCAAAGAGCTGTCCAAAGACACTAGAGACAAAATTGTACACCTCCACAAGGCTGGAAAGGACTACGGGGAAATTGCCAAGCAGCTTGGTGAAAAAAGGTCCACTGTTGGAGCAATCATTAGAAAATGGAAGAAGCTAAACGTGACTGTCAATCTCCCTCGGACTGGGGCTCCATGCAAGATCTCACCTCGTGGGGTCTCAATGATCCTAAGAAAGGTGAGAAATCAGCCCAGAACTACACGGGAGGAGCTGGTCAATGACCTGAAAAGAGCTGGGACCACCGTTTCCA
>NW_025743024.1:0-1776 GCF_021292245.1 Micropterus dolomieu | reverse complement strand
GATCCTTAAATAAGTTTGAGGTCCGACAACATGATGAGCTCAGAGTCTCTGGCCCGGTAGCTCAGGGGGCTAAGCTGGCTCTACAGGTGTTCTGGGGCCGTGGGTTCAAACCTATAAATTAATTTTGGAGTCAGATGTGAAAAGCTCTAAGAAAGAGAGGCAAAGTGTCTCAGATCAAACAGCTCAGAGTGTTAGAAGACAGTTCAGAGGATGTGGAAGTTTGATGTAATGTCAGGCAACATTTGTAAATGTGCTGACCTGGTCTGAGGGAAAGGCTGCTGCGGGACTGTAGAAGGAAATCTGTAGAGTGAGGACATGAAATATATTCAGATGGGACATGACGAGGTTTCAGCCAAACTATCATGAGGAGCACCAAGTAGAAAGTGAGTGTGTGTCACCATGAGAAGGTGGAAATGAAGCGTCAGGCCGTTCATCAGTTTCAGCTGCTGGAAGAAACAGAAGAAAACAACATGAGTCATCTTCTCGTTTGTGCTGGATTTAGTTTGATTAGATCTAATGAGTCTAACTACAATAGAAAGATAAAAGTTAAAAATATTCCTACCTTTTTTTAAAAATGCAAATGAAGTCATTTAGAAGAGGCTGAAGTTTTCATAGTTCTTGTTCTAAACTCCTGACATTCATTTAATTTCATTGTAGACCAAAGAAAAAATAAAGAGGCTCTTCCATATATTGATGAACTGAAACTTTTAGATACAAGAAGCTCTTTCATTTCTACAGTTCAAATGAAAACATTTAATAGAAAAATCTTTTAATATTCAGAGAGAGAAAGTACATTACACTACTAAACTGTGCGCCATAAAAATCCCAATAAACGATAAAACTAATATTAAAGTGCTACTTTTATTTAAGTAAGGCGAACAGCTGATCAATGTTTCACTCTGGAGAGTAAATATTGATCATTTCACCTCCTGAGCTGAGCTCTCATTTACTGTAAACTCCTCCCCCTCCTCTGAAGGGAAGCACAACATACGAGGAGGGCAGACGTGTAGGTGAAATCCTCCCAGCGTCAGCGCTGATGCAACATCTTTTGTAAACAGACTCTCAGCTGTGCTCTGCTTTTTAATATCGAATGCAAAAATCTGTTCTGCTATTTTTCTCTCTGTAGTTAAGTGTCCAACCAAATGTGGTGCAAATTGTAAGCAAATTTCCAGATGCTTGATCCTTCCATCATTTCTCAGTTATTGGCGTCCTTAAAAGATCCAGTCAAAGTTCAAACGATGGAAAACAAGATGGAAACATGGCTTTGCTTCAAAGGCGACTTTTACGATTAATCAGTTATGTGTTTTTTTAACGAATCAACTAATTGTCTCATTGTTTTTGTACAATATTTCCCTCTGAGAGTTACTTTCCACCACTGACGTCCGAGATACGTCCGTTGTTACGTTTCCAAGACGGAGAAAATAACAACTGCCAATGGTTTAAAACTCAAAAGTTCACAGGTGAGATTCAAAATAACTAAAATAATAATAACGTCAAATAGGCTAATTCAGAAATTCCAGTCAGAGTGAGTTAAGTTTAAAAGTAGGAGTAAATTTCATGAATTTTATTTATTTATTAAGACTAAAATGGCATTTAAGAAGCTTGATAAATACCGGCCCTGGAGCTAAGCCCCGCCCAGTCCGATCTGCTCAGTATCAACATGTCGACCCCCCCCTCCCCCGTCTCCCTCTCTCTCTCTACCTCCCTCTCTCTCTACCTCCCCCCCTCCCCCGTCTCCCTCTCTCTCTACCTCCCTCCCTCCCCCGTCTCCCTCTC
>NW_025743023.1:0-13025 GCF_021292245.1 Micropterus dolomieu | reverse complement strand
CACACACACACACACACACACACACACACACACACACATGCATGCTTAAGACCAACACAACTTTGCTGAGAGGTAGTGTTAAACTGTGGCAGAGCTATCCTTTGTATAAATAGAAGCCTCTAAATTTGTCTGACCTTAGATACTGTGGAGAAAATGAATCAGCTGTAGGGAACACTTGTACTTGTTCCTTCTCATCAGCTTCCTTCAAAATGTCAAATTTGCTTTTCACCTCGAAGACACAAAGCTTCAACTGCACATCTCCACCAGTTCAGTATTAGGCTGGCTAATGAGAATTAGTTTTGCTCTCCATTAGTATTCACCAGAGTTCCACAAAGGCAAGCGTACCTTATTAGTAAGACTCACCACAGGCTGGATGGATGGATGGATGGATAGATAGATAGATAGATAGATAGATAGATAGATAGATAGAAAGCCTTTACTTGAACACATCATGTCCATACAACTGTGGTTCCCACCCCCACAACAGCGGCCTCCTTAACCTTGTATATCCACTTCATCTACTTGTAGTTCACCCAGAAATGCCCAGCTGCTGTTTGGCTGTTTGCTCCTGACACTTTGCCATCACTCTCTCCCTTTCTTTCTGTCTTTATCTCAAGGTTCGTTTTACTGTGATGTTGCTCACACTGTGTCAACCCTGAATGTCTCAAGCTGTCACAATTTGTCACGCTTGATGTGCAATGTCAGAAATAATTATTCAAGACAGAAAATGAATAGCTGCATGTTCTCGGGACATGTTGTACTCTCTCTCTCTCTCTCTCTCTCTTTCTCTTTCGGTCTCTCCTTCCAGTGCGGGGGCAGGCGGTCAATAAGGTACACTGAGCTGTGAACAGAGAAAGAAGTGTTAAAAGAGTGTGTTGTTTTAAAGATTAAAACAATATTTCAACGTTTTGGGAAATAGTGTCAGTAACTCCAAAGATAAACAAAATCTGCCTACCAGCACCGCTAAAGCTCCTGATTAACACATTACGTCTCCTATTAGTATTAGAACAAAAAAGTGAAAACCTAGAAAACCACAAGTGTGGTTTTTATGAAAAAATATGACCTATTTGACATTTTGGTAAACTGTAAGCCAAACATGATGCTAAAGCCAGCCAGCAGGCAGTTAGCCTAGCTTAGCACAAAGACTAGAAACAGGGGATACAGCTAGTCTGGCTGTGGCCAAAGTAAAAAAAAAAAGCTAAGCTAACTGCCTCCTGGGCACTGCTTCATATCTAACGGATAGACATGAGGTGTCAACATTCTCATCTAACTAGCAAAATTGTCAAAGTATTCCTTTAACTGTTTTAGAATTTTTTTATATTTATCTGACGCTTTTATCCAAAGCGACTTGCAATTGGTATATATGTCAGAGGTCGCACGCCTCTGGAGCAACTCGGGGTTAAGTGTCTTACTCGGGGACACATTGGTGGATGTGTCACAGTGGGGAATTGAACACAGGTCTCTCACACCAAAGGCATGTCGCTTATCCACTGTACCATCACCACCCCATGTTTAATGAATTTCTCTTCAAATTTGCACTCTGTCTCTTGGGAAATTCCACATACAAGTCTACTGGGATTTCTTATTATTCTTATTCTCATGCTCATTTTCTTTTTTGTCAGCTGTGTACCTTTCATTTTCAGTCATTTTGTTTGTTGGCTCGTGGTAACAGCAGTCTGGCATAATGTAAATTTATGTCAAGAAAAGACAGGATGACATCCGTAGCGTAGCTGCATCTTGACTGAATCCACTGGAGCATGGGCTATATGACCCTGAGGGATCAGGGATCTGTACTTAATCTGCATAATAATGCTTTTATCACATCAGTGATTGCTATTGCTATCAGGAGGGGGATTTTGCCATTGATAAATGCATGCTGCTCATGAAGTTATAAAGTAAAACAAACAGTGCCTCCTGTGCACTCTGTTATCGAGGCTGACAAAGTTCAACACTGTGTGTGTGGACTGACTGTGCACAGCTTGCTAAAAATTATGACTCAAAAATGAACTTGCAGATTTTTAAATTATACAACAGCAGGACATTAACTATGGCTGACATTTGTACCCAGAACTGTCTGTTTGATGTAAAGTCATGCTCCATGCTTCATTTGTTTATTAATTAATTTAGTTTTTGTTTAATACAGTCATTTTATTAAAAGATAATTGGCGGTTCATCAGAACTTGTGTCTTATTTTTGTAGTTTTGGCCATCATTCTTATCTGTAATAATAACATTGTACTCCATCGCAGTTCACAAACCAACTTCCTGGTTTTACCTACCGTACTTGCTGTAGTTGTATGCATGTGCAATTTTCCTCTGTAATGAAGGATTATTGCAGACCTTCTTGGTTGCTCTTACTATCAGTTTTAACTCTAAATGAAGTGGCTAAACCAATGGCTTGTTCACAGCCTGTCATCTGACTGCTATTATTCCTTGCAGTATCTGGCTTTGTTGTAGGGATGTGGCTGTGTTAGCAATTTGGCGAGTACAGTGTTATCATGAGCACTGGCTAAAGCAACAAAACTAAGATCATAATAATCCTTTACTTTAACATGCTTTTATAGCTTTTCTTGAGGGAGATTGTTTCATACCTGTTCCTGCTTAACACTCATAAGGCTGCACATATTTTTGCCTCTCATTCACCCATTCACACACCTATGGCAACAAGCTACCATGCAGGGCGCTGGCCTGATCATCAGGACATGCTCAAGAACACATTTTGACAGGAGGAGTCAGCGTTTCGACTGCCAACCATCTACCTGCTAAGCCACATTCACCTCTATGTAATGCAGTATCTTCAACCACAAGCCAGTTCCTCCAACAGGGTGCTGCCACTCTTCTGTGTCTTCCTTTGTCTGTAAACTCTTTTGTTTTCTTTATAATATACAATTTAATCTTCCCAGTACGCCAGACCATTAGGAATACATCAAACTAATTATTTTCTTTTTAAATAATTAAAATAACTTATGTTTATGTTATGCTTAATGTTTATTTCAAAAAATGTTACTTCCATCATTTCCCACACGGAGAGTGGTCTTATTGATAACAATCTACTTTTGCATACATCATCAAGAGGATATAAAGTACTGAGCAGAGTGAAGATCTTATAGATCAAGATCAAAATCACACACACTCCTGCGCAAGTTTTGACTTTCAATGATATTCACTGGAAAATAGGTGCGCAGCTTTAGTTTTTAAATTTAAAAGATGTCCTCATTTTGACCTGTTATTGCTAGATGGAATGAATACAAATTACTACATCTGTTTGTTTTTACTTCACCTTGATATTACCACCACTATCCACAGTATCCACAGAAGTGTTTTGCCAATACATTCTGTGGCTTAAACACCTTGCCCTGGCATCATCCACCCATCTAAAATCATCTTACATTATCACACAGTATCAGTTTCAAAATTCCCCAGGTCACAGTTTGCCAGAGAGAAGACAGCACCAGAGGCGGGGGACAGCAGGGAAACAGGCAAGAGGACTCAGAGATGGTATAATCACCACGAGTAATGAACACTCCACAAGAGCAACAATAACAACAGGAGGGCTAAGCTCCACATCAAAGAGGATGTCTTTTTGTCCTTGATGTAGTACCATATCCTTCCATACAGTAGACGTATTTATTTGTGCTTGCAGGTCCAATATCATGCACAACTTGACATGTTGCTAAAAAAGGTGTGATCAGTCTTATATGTTAATTCACGATTCAGTTCTTCTGTTGTGGCATTAATAGACAGTTTTAAAGTCCTAATAATATAACACAAGACACAAAGGCTTCCCTTCCCTCATCTCTCTGTTTTGTCAGTGGAACTGCTCATTCAGCCAGTAAGATTATCCACCAAAAACATCAATAATAAAACTACAAGGCATCTTATATCTCTGTATGCTGATTATGTTATACTTATTGTTTCTGCTGCTCCTATGCTCAACCAGTTTGGTCAATAAATCGTTGCCCCTTTTTTATATCTGTAAAGCAGCAAGCACTGATGACAATAGTATTTATAAGCACATTTACCAAAGTCCAGATTTAAGTTGCTCTCAATGTACTAGCACATAGAACAATTTACATGAAATTTATCTTTTTTCTAATCTTTTTTTTTCTTCTACAAAGTCCAGTTGCCCTTGACCTTTGTTGGATATATGTCTATACAGTATTTACAGTGTGCAGGATTTATATTTGGCAATGATGGATAATACGTACATGTTAAAGTGTGTTGCAGGTTTATTGACACTATCTGACAAAACTGACACAGCTCCAAAAACACTGAAACCTACAATTCCCATAATGCAACTCCATTGCATCTTTTGTTAGACCCTCCCTGTCTGCTAAATGCTCACATACTCCTGTGCTGTGGTTGGTAACATGGGTTATCTTTGTTTGCATTTTTACATTTGGTAAGTGTGCTTACAGTACGAGCTTTAGTGCTGTCTTGTGTAGGATTAGCAACAGTTTTGGTTGTGCACATGTTGGAGTTGGGGCTCACTGTGGTAGGATGATGGAACGTTTCTCCTTTGGGATTTGTTCATAATATATTGGTAGTGTTGCAGTGAACATGTTTAGAGCAGTTGTCTTGGGAGCACATCGCTGGACTCGAGGGGGTCGCTGTTTGTGCAGTTGCCTGTCTCGCTCCAGTGGCTTTTAGTGCATAAGTACCCACTGTAAGTAACTTTATGAAGATTAGGGTTGAGATTAATAAGTTTCTGGGGAGGTAGTTAGTGGGATGGCTCTGATTTTTATTGTTTTTGCACACCAGATACGGTCCTGTTATGGCCACTGTTGCTACCTTTGTTCAGTCTCCATCTGATGAGCTTTTGAATAGTTGTACAAAAGATGAACTTTTGAAGCTCATTGAGCATTATGATAATGTGGGAGAGAGATGGTTAAAGGAGGAAATTAAAGGAGTGTTGAGGTCTGCATTAATGGAAAAGGGTATTTTGCCAGCTACAATGCAGAGTCGAGGTGATAATGTCGGTGAGTCTGTGGTTTCCCCTACAGTAGCTTTAACTTTTGAGCAGCAAAAAGAATTGTTGCTGTTGCAAATGGAAAGGCATAGTAAAGGAATCGCTAAGGCAGTCACTGGAAAGGGAAAAACTGTGTTTCAGATAATGCGACCGGTAGAGCCGTTGGTCACGCCTCTAAATTTTCTTGGTCTGGTTGAGGAACTATAATGCCAGTGGGAAAGTGTTATCCATCTGGGTTAGTGTCTGCGACTTGGTGGGTTGGCCAGCTAGCTTTGGTAACATACATTAAGTGCTATAGCTCATACTTTGATTAGTGTGAGTTTTGTTGTAGTTTTGTTTCGTTGCGTTGTGCGTCTTGGGATGACTTGGTTGGCTAGTGAGCTTTTGTTTGGAGGAAACTTTTGTTGTGCTACTTTGGTTTAGCACTTCTGTGGTAATTCCAGTTTTGTGTGTATTTGGTTGCTGGAAGTTTTTTATGTTATGACTAGCAGAAGGCCAGTATAGGTTGGACATTAGGTATATCAAAGGCAAAGATAATATTATGGTGGATGCCTTGTCCCATGCTCCTTTGTAACTCTTGCAACTTGACTAATACTACTTCAATACTGTCCTCTGCTGCCTCTATCTGTGTAGAGGTGTTTTGGTAAGGGGGTTGTACGTAAGCTGAGCACCTCTTATCTTAAACACCTTAAGTTGTTAAGACTATGTATAAATGTAAAAAGATAATGTTCTTTGGTAAAGTCCAGGGTAGGGGTTAACTGGTAATCTGCACCTTTGGGGCCGTAACGTAAATTATTTATTTATTTAAATAAATATTTATTTAAAATGGGCCAACGACCGGCCCATAAACCACAGACAGCGGCCCATTGGGTAATTTTCTATACTGACACTCAGCTGGCCCAATCACATCTCTTACTGGCACCCTCCCCCTCTACTCTCTGTTTCTTGCGTTGCCAAAAAAACAAAGTCACAAAGATGCCACCAAATCATTGGTACCCATCTCCCAAGCATCAGTGATAACACGGAGCCCAAAGGATACTAAAGTACCTATCCCAGCCACAGCCTGTTCACCCAGCTGCCTTCTGGGAAGAGATATGGAAGTTTCAGCTGCCACACCACCAGACTGCAGAGCAGCATTTTCCCCTAAGCTATCAGACTCTTAAACTCTAATTCATCCTCAGCACTGCTCCAGTAATGATGTTTATTTCTGTTATTTTTCATAATTGATTCTTTATTAACGTATATTGTCTGCTATGTAGCAGAAGGGAGTTACAAAACTCGATTTCACTCTACAACTTGTATTGTGACAATAAACCTACCTATCTACCTAAATGCGCAAAAATAACCAAGATGTTTGCTACCGAGGCTGCAGTAGCTTCAACAACATCAGCTGCAGTACACAACATAGTGCAGGCACAGGCACGTGAAAGAGTAAAGGAGAGCCGTGGCCCCTGCCAGGCAGAGGAGGCAGCGAAGCAGAGGGACAGAGTCACTGTGACAGGGTCGAGAAAGCAGGAGGAGAGTGGAGCTGAAGTGGTAAACATGGAGTAGCTCAACCAGTAGGGAGGGAGCAAGGAGGTAGGGTCATAGGTGTCATTTACACTGGGGACGCTGGGGATATGTCCCTACCACTATTTGAAAGTATTTGATAGAAATGTTCTAAAAAAAACTGCTGGTGATCCCTCACCCACATACAGCGCTGCATAAGTTATTTGTCAAGTGTCCTAATGCCTGAGGTGAGGTTATTTTGTCAGCATCGCATTGGCTAATCTCACACTGCTGTGAAAATGACTTGTAGGCTACTTGTACATGTTATATGGAAGCATGTTGCATTTGTGAGGGGGGTCCGACCGATTCTGGTGGGCTGCCTGGGCCAAAAATGCCAGGGCCATTTTTTTTGTCTCAGTCCAGCCCTGGTCCAGGGTAGGAACCCTGTCTTATGGGGGAGAGTGTGACGGCGAGCAGGCGAGGCTCAGGTGGCTAGAAAGGATCCTGTGTCTCCCTCTTGTCTCCCTCTTCTCCTGGCCTGCCAACTGATTCTGTTCTGTCTGTTTCTTTGTGTTTTACACCCATACACTCCACTCACAAATACACTGCATACATTGTGATCTGGCAGACACCTACAATTGTATATTTTACTTAATTTACTTATTAAAATATCTAGTATTATTTTCAGACTGTGTGGTTTACATTTTTTGTCACTTCCAAAAAAAAACAAAACCAAAAAGCAGATACACTTAATAAGGTTAGGTAAGGTAAGATTATTATTATTACCGACCATCACATGTGTACTGCATATTGGTGCATTAGAAAAAGTAAACTCTATAAATGGGGCACAGGTTTTAATATACTTTTCCCGAGAGCTATTACAGTTGTATCTCAACTTCTCCGGTGGAATCATAGAGAGTACTTCTTTGACCCAGAGCATAAAACAAGGCAGGTTTCACAGGTTTTCAGTGCAGAAGGATTAGCCTTAGTGCTCTGGGCAAATGCTATGGCATTTGTAATGTTGCTTGCCCGGTGAACATTAAATTGGTGTTCTGACGCAGACACCCCAAAGACCGCAAATATGGGAGATCTACCACCCTATCACAAATGTGAGAGACTGCTTCACAAATCCCCACCCAGAAGCTACCTAATGAAATGCACAACTAGAACATGTGACCAAGTGTAGCAGGGCTGTGGTGACATCTCGAAGTACGACTTTAAACTGAATTAAATTAGGGATGTAACACGGGTTTTCTACTACAAACATGTTGCATTTGTATCAGTCTAAAGCTGACTCCAGCATAACCCTACTGACATTATCCTCATTATCTTGTGATGTAAAGAGGACATAATACAACACAGGCTGAATTGTTGATGAGTAAACTGATCTTCATGAGTAGAATCAGTAGAACCCCCTTTTGATGTAAAGTATGTAAGTCATGAATTTTACCAGTATATAATGTCTGATAACTTTCTCAAGTTGTACTTTTGCACAGTATTCACAGTCCAATAGATGGCAGCAAACTAGCTTACTTCCCATTAGTCAGTCGTTCAACACACTTACTTTCCTCTTGGAAATAAGGGTCCGACAGACATTTGAATCTCTGTGTAAGGTCCTTCAGTTTGATAAAAATCTTCCTTCAATTTCCAAAAGTCCATGAAACAATAATGTGTATAGAAACCATATAGATCTTGAGTATAGCTGATGTGTATGCATATATACACTGCTCAAAAAAAATAAAGGGAACACTTAAACAACACAATGTAACTCTAAGTCAATCACACTCCTGTGAAATCAAACTGTCCACTTAGGAAGCAACACTGATTGACAATCACTTTCACATGCTGTTGTGCAAATGGAATAGACAACAGGTGGAAATTATAGCCAGTTAGCAAGACACCCCCAATAAAGGAGTGGTTCTGCAGGTGGTGACCACAGACCACTTCTCAGTTCCTATGCTTCCTGGCTGATGTTTTGGTCACTTTTGAATGTCTACAACCTACACAAGTGGCTCAGGTAGTGCAGCTCATCCAGGATGGCACATCAATGTGAGCTGTGGCAAGAAGGTTTGCTGTGTCTGTCAGCGTAGTGTCCAGAGCATGGAGGCGCTACCAGGAGACAGGCCAGTACATCAGGAGACGTGGAGGAGGCCGTAGGAGGGCAACAACCCAGCAGCAGGACCGCTACCTCCGCCTTTGTGCAAGGAGGAGCAGGAGGAGCACTGCCAGAGCCCTGCAAAATGACCTCCAGCAGGCCACAAATGTGCATGCTCAAACAGTCAGAAACAAACTCCATGAGGGTGGTATGAGAGCCCGACGTCCACAGGTGGGGGTTGTGCTTACAGCCCAACAGGATGTTTGGCATTTGCCAGAGAACACCAAGATTGGCACATTCGCCACTGGCACCCTGTGCTCTTCGCAGGTTCCCACTGAGCACATGTGACAGACATGACAGAGTCTGGAGACGGTGTGGAGACGTTCTGCTGCCTGTAACATCCTCCAGCATGATCGGTTTGGCGGTGGGTCAGTAATGGTGTGGGGTGGCATTTCTTTGGGGGGCCACACAGCCCTCCATGTGCTCGCCAGAGGTAGCCTGACTTCCATTAGGTACCAAGATGAGATCCTCAGACCCCTTGTTAGACCATATGCTGGTGTGGTTGGCCCTGGGTTCCTCCTAATACAAGACAATGCTAGACCTCATGTGGCTGGAGTGTGTCAGCAGTTCCTGCAAGAGGAAGGCATTGATGCTATGGACTGGCCCGCCCGTTCCCCAGACCTGAATCCAATTGAGCACATCTGGGACATCATGTCTCGCTCCATCCACCAACGCCACGTTGCACCACAGACTGTCCAGCAGTTGGCAGATGCTTTAGTCCAGGTCTGGGAGGAGATCCTTCAGGGGACTATCCGCCACCTCATCAGGAGCATGCCCAGGCGTTGTAGGGAGGTCATACAGGCACGTGGAGGCCACACACACACTACTGAGCCTCATTTTGACTTGTTTTAAGGACATTACATCAAAGTTGGATCGGCCTGTAGTGTGGTTTTCCACTTTGATTTTGAGTGTGACTCCAAATCCAGACCTCCGTGGGTTGACAGATTTCCATTGATAATTTTTGTGTGATTTTGTTGTCAGCACATTCAACTATGTAAAGAAAGGAGTATTTAATGAGATTATTTCATTCATTCAGATCTACGATGTGTTATTTTAATGTTCCCTTTATTTTGTAGTTAGTTAAAAATAATCTACTCTTAAACTATGTAAATTATTTGTATGTCATTAGAAAATAAGTATTATGGCTATGTATACTCTTCAAATACAATTTAATTTCAACTGTGTTTGTTCTTACTGTAAAATAAAAAGGAAATGTTCTCTCCAGTGTGGTAATTCATCATGTAAGTCTCTCCTGTATACTTTCACTGACTGCCGGGAGAATTGGGGATGCTATTACAGGTTAGGATCCACTGTAAAACAATCTGTGTAACAGTGCAGTGACTTTATAAAAGGCACACACTGACACATGCAGCAGATCCAAGAGACAGCAAAGCATCACAACTTAGAGGTGCATCATTAATGCAATTTATAAATCCTCTTCATAATGTGTAGCAGGTCAAAACCTGCATAAGCAGAAGAGAAGTCTCATTAATCTGCTTAGTATTACAGCTTTAGATTTGTGGCATCGTGCCAAAAATGTCCTAATTGGAAAGATGGAGCACTGAAACACTCAGCAAAGTAATACTTTAATAAAGTTCAAGTGTTCAAAAAGAGGAAGCAGATTACTTGGCAGGAATTGTTTTGTTTTTCTCACTATTTTCAGTACCAGCACATAGGTAAGGTATTGTTTGCTCGATTGATTAACTTAATTATTACAGTGGGTAAATTGTTTGCTGTGTGTATGCAAAATGTAACATACATGCACTAAGACAGTACAAAACAGCAAACAGACCATCAAAAAAAGACATGTCCCAATCCCATTCTACATAATTGTTCTTAGACGATTTCTAGTATATAATGTGTTCACACTGGAAAAGTGTCTAAATAAATGCATAATGCATTTTTCAGTTTGCTCTGATGGGCTGTTAATAAATACTATATTATACTCTTACAATGCACTGCACAAAGGAAACAGAGGAGCTGCTCACAGCTGTAAAAATGGTCATTTGAAATGATAAAATCTTAGGAAAGACATTTTGCTTTGTGAAGTATAACTTACTGTGACATTTCGAAAGTCACAGTTTGATTGATGTCTGAGCATTGTGTAATTTCCTGTTAGTATAAAGCTTTTTAGCATGTAGATCTTTTTTGTGTACTAACTGCTGATATTATGGCGATTAGTAGTACAGGATTATTATGTAATGTGAATTTGGGACACAGCTAATGCCATGGCAGACACCCACAATAAAATGCAATGCATGGTCCTGCAGCGCAAAATCCATCCATCCATCCATCGTCAACCGCTTATCCTGCGTACAGGGTCGCGGGTGCAGTGCAAAATCAAAGTACAAAATTATGTTGAAGATGAAAGTTAACCTTTATAAGACAAAATAAAGGTTTATCATTGCTTAGAAACCCCTTTGCTGCCTGACTGCAAAAATCTGACTCTGAAGATACCCATAATGGTCTCAAACAGCTTGGAGTCTTCTTTCTATATCTGGAAATTACCGCCAGCAACAAGAGAGATTGTAAAGCATTTTGTAGCAAATATGGTAACACAGCATGAAACGCTAGGAAAAAGGAATTACCCGTTTTCTATGATAAGTATGAGATGTCTGCCTGGATATCGTAGAAAAAATCTTGAATCCTCTAAGATTCTAAGTGGTTTAATATCATTTGGAGAATTGTTAACCTTAGATGTGAGGGACTATACGTGTATGTATCAAAACACTGGTGAACAAAACATTAAAGATCAAGCTTTGTTGTATAGACTCTGGACGTTTTTATGGAATTCTGTTCATAAGGTGTAGGATTCCTGTCTGGAAACTGACTCCAGAGCTGTTGCTCCAGAAAATCAGTTGGAGTAACATTTCGATGCACGAATATTACATTACACTTTCATCCCGCCTGCAAATCAGTCACACTGCTGTTACTGATACTGCACTATCAAAGCTTAATTTCACTTGATACACCTCCTTTGCCATTCTGCGGCCATCTTCCTCTCTCTCTCAACCATCCCCCCACCCTGATATTTATTTCTTCAGGGAAGGTTTGCTGGGTACTCATTCACTTGTCAGAATCTACCTGTTTGATGTCTTGTGAAAACACCAGTCTATTGTTATTGGCTGCCGAGCAGTTTCCCCAGAGAACACAGGGGTCAAACGTCCTACTCAAAGCCAAGTTGACGGAAAGCGGTTTGCTTTCTAGGTTTGCCAATGATCTTATTCTGGTCACAGCCAAGTTGCTGTACACTTCAGAACAGCACCACCCACCCATAAAAGATCCTGTCTCTTCTCATATGTAGTGGGATCATGGTGAGGTTAGAGATGCTGCTCTACAGATACATCACCCACACCCTGACATTTGCCGTATCTTTTATCTGACAGCCCTGTAATACTCCTGTTAGACTGACTTTTAGTCAGCACCCATACTTCCTCACATAAATCTCCTCTCATCAGTATTCATTTATTGATTTCATCCCTGTCTCATTTTCATCATCAGTTAAATCTTCCTCATACACACAGCCGCGAATATATGGCTTGTGGATACTGTGGGTTTATACGCAGAAACAGAAACTGAATGTATAAAATATCAGCTGCAGCTGCTTGATATTGATTTGCAGCACTGTTATATAATCCATATCTCAGTTATTTCAAAGCCTAAGGATTACTTTCAAACTTATTAATAGTTTTTACCTGGATTGACCTCGTCAGAGATACGAGTCTGTTTCTTTCTCACAGTGAGGATATGTTTTATAGCACATAAGTAGAGGATTAGGGAACAATCAAACACAGAGGCTCCAATGTGTAAAACATTGCTTCATATTCTGACTTAATATCAGGGACATTCACTGTTATGGATACATTTGATGCAGTAGCAGTGTTTATTGAATGTATATGTGTATTGTTTAAGGTTTAATGTGTTAATGCATGTTTTAATAGGTACAGTGTATTAAGTATTCGGCCCCCTTGAACTTTTCAACCTTTTGCCACATTTCAGGCTTCAAACATAAAGATATAAAACTGTAATTTTTTCTGAAGAACCAACAACAAGTGGGACACAATCATGAAGTGGAACGAAATTTATTGGATATTTCAAACTTTTTTAACAAATAAAAAACTGAAAAATTGGGCGTGCAAAATTATTCAGCCCCTTTACTTTCAGTGCAGCAAACTCTCTCCAGAAGTTCAGTGAGGATCTCTGAATGATCCAATGTTGACCTAAATGACTAATGATGATAAATAGAATCCACCTGTGTGAAATCAAGTCTCCGTATAAATGCACCTGCTCTGTGATAGTCTCAGAGGTCCGTTTAAAGTGCAGAGAGCATCATGAAGAACAAGGAACACACCAGGCAGGTCCGAGATACTGTTGTGGAGAAGTTTAAAGCCGGATTTGGATACAAAAAGATTTC
>NW_025743022.1:0-1412 GCF_021292245.1 Micropterus dolomieu | reverse complement strand
TAAAGCACAGTGGACCAACACCAGCAGATGACTTGGCTCCCCAAACCAACACAGACTGTGGAAACTTCACACTGGACTTCAAGCATCTTGGATTGTGTGCCTCTCCATTCTTCCTCCAGACTCTGGGACCTTGGTTTCCAAATGAGATGCAAAATTTGCTCTCATCAGAAAAGAGGACTTTGGACCACTGAGAAACAGACCAGTTCTTTTTTTCTTTAGCCCAGGTAAGACGCTTCTGACGTTGTTTGTTGTTCAGGAGCGGCTTGACAAGAGGAATACGACATTTGAAGCCCGTGTCCAGGACCCGTCTGTGTGTGGTGGCTCTTGATGCAGTAACTCCAGCCTCAGTCCACTCCTTGTAAAGCTCCCCCACACATTTGAATGGCCTTTACCTGACAATCCTCTCCAGGCTACGGAGAGCACCTTTTTCTTCCACACTTTTCCCTTCCACTTAACTTTCTATTAATGTGCTTTGATACAGCACTTTGAGAACATCCAAACTTCTTTTGCAATTACCTTTTGAGGCTTTCCCTCATTGTGGAGGGTGTCAATGATGGTTTTCTGCACAACTGTCAGGTCAGCAGTCTTCCCCATGATTTTGAATTCCACTGAACCAGACTGAGAGACCAATTAAAGACTCAGGAACCCTTTGCAGGTGTTTTGGATTAATTAGCTGATTAGAGTGTGACATTTTGAGCCTACAATACTGAACCTTTTCACAATATTCTAATTTTCTGAGATTTTGAATTTGGGGTTTTCATAAGCTGTAAGCCATAATTATCGTAATTATATCAAATAAATTTGAATTGAAATATCGTCTCGGGTTACGTATGTAACCCTGGTTCCCCGAGAAGGGGAACGAGAGACTGCGTCGGTTACGACACTATGGGAACGCCTCTAGGCGAAGCAGGTCTGAACGTGAATGAAATCACTCCAATCCTATTGGCCTGTTGCTAGAACGGTAAGGTGTGACGGAATAACCGGAGGAGTATAAAGCACACCTGTACACACTCATCATTAGCTTAAACTATGAAGCAGGCGCTTCAGGCGGGGAGAGAGGTGCGGTGGACCGACGCAGTCTCTCGTTCCCCTTCTCGGGGAACCAGGGTTACATACGTAACCCGAGACGTTCCCCTTCGAGGGAACTCGAACTGCGTCGGTTACGACACTATGGGAACGAGATACCCACTAAACCGTGCCGAAAACCCCGCCTGCCCCTGTGTGCAATAAAGTGGCACTACTAAGAGGAGAGCGCACGAGTGCCAGGTGCCGAAGGAAGGTCAAGACTGTAAAACCGAATGAATGTGTGCGGAGTGGCCCAGCCAGCCGCTAAACAACATCCTGCAAGAGGCCCCGGAAAGGAGGGCTCGAGAGGCCGCCTTGCCTCTGGTAGAATGAGCCCTCACAGCCAC
>NW_025743021.1:0-1113 GCF_021292245.1 Micropterus dolomieu | reverse complement strand
GGAGAACAGGAGGAGGAGGAGGGGGAGGGGGAGGAGAACAGGGAGGGGGAGGAGGGGGATGGGGAGGGGGAGGAGAACAGGGGGGGGGAGGAGGAGGAGAACAGGGAGGGGAGAACAGGGAGGGGGAGGAGGAGAACACAGGAGGAGAACAGGGAGGAGGAGAACACAGGAGGAGAACGCCGCAGGAGAACAGGGAGGAGGAGAACACAGGAGGAGAACAGGGAGGAGGAGAACACAGGAGGAGGAGAACAGGGAGGAAGAGAACACACGGGGAGGAGGACACAGGAGGAGGAGAACAGGAGAACAGGGAGGAGGAGGACACAGGAGAAGGAGAACACAGGAGGAGGATAACAGGGAGGAGTAGAACAGGAGAACAGGGGGGAGGAGGAGAACAGGAGAAAAGGGAGGAGGACACAGGAGGAGAAGAACAGGGAGGAGGAGAACAGGAGAAAAGGGAGGAGGACACAGGAGGAGAAGAACAGGGAGGAGGAGAACAGGAGAAAAGGGAGGAGGACACAGGAGGAGGAGAACAGGAGGAGAATGGGGAGGAGGAGAACAGGGAGGAGAATGGGGAGGAGGAGAACAGGGAGGAGAACACATGAGAACACAGGAGGAGAACACATGAGATCACAGGAGGAGGACAACAGGAGGAGAAGAACACAGCAGGAGAACAACAGGAGGAGAACACGGGAGGAGGAGAACACGGGAGTAGGAGAACACAGGAGGAGAAAAGGGAGGAGCAGAACAGGAGCAGAACAGGGAGGAAGAGGACACAGGAGGAGGAGAACAGGGAGGAGGAGGACACAGGAAGAGGAGAACAGGGAGGAGGAGGACACAGGAGCAGAACAGGCAGATGAGAAAAGGGAGGAGGAGAACACAGGAGGAGGAGAACGAGGAGGAGGAGGACAACAGGAGGAGAACAGGGAGGAGAACAGGAGAACAGGGAGGAGGACACGGGAGTAGGAGGACACGGTAGGAGGAGAACAGGAGGACACGAGAGGAGGACACGGGAGGAGGAGAACACAGGAAGAGGAGAACAGGAGGAGAATGGGGAGGAGAACACGGGAGGGGGAGGAGAACAGGGGGGAGGGGGAGGAGAACAGGGGGGAGGGG
>NW_025743020.1:0-724 GCF_021292245.1 Micropterus dolomieu | reverse complement strand
GGAGGAGAAGGATGAGGGGAAAAGAAGGAGGAGGAGAGAGAGGAGGAGGGGGAGGAGGAGGAGAAGGTAGAAAAGAAGGAGGAGGAGAGAGAGCAGAAGTAGGATGACAAGAAGGAGGCAAAGAAGGAGGAGGAGGAAAAGAAGCAGGAGAAGGATGAAAAGGATGAGGGGGAAAGAAGGAAAAAAAGGAGGAGAAGGATGAGGGGAAAGAAGGAGGAGAAGGAGGAGAGGGAGGAGGAAAAGAAGGAAAAGGAGGAGGAGAAGGAGAGGGAGGAGGAAAAGAAGTAGGAGAAGGGGAAAAGAAGGAGGAGGAGAAAATAGAGGAGAGGGAGGAGGAAAAGAAGTAGGAGGAGGGGAAAAGAAGGAGGAGGAGAGAATAGAGGGGAGGAGGAAAAGAAGGAAAAGAGGGAGGAGAAGGATGAGGGGAAAAGAAGGAGGAGGAGAAAGAGGAGGAGGGGGAGGAGGAGGAGAAGGTAGAAAAGAAGGAGGAGGAGAGAGAGCAGGAGAAGTAGGATGAAAGAAGGAGGAAAAGAAGGAGGAGGAGGAAAAGAAGGAAAAGAATGAGGGGAAAAGAAAGAAAAAAAGGAGGAGGAGAGAGAGCAGGAGAAGGAGGATGACGAAAAGGAGGCAAAGAAGGATGAGGGGAAAAGAAGGAAAAGAAGGAGGAGGAGAGAGAGGAGGAGGGGGAGGAGGAGGAGAAGGTAGAAAAGAAGGAGGAGGAGAG
>NW_025743019.1:2696-10840 GCF_021292245.1 Micropterus dolomieu | reverse complement strand
AAGCTGGGAATTCAAGTAGTATAGGTTGGAGAAAGGTAACTAAAATACAGTATGTGTAAGTTCATATTGGGTGGATCAGAACTCAAACCATTTAACATAAAGTCAAATACAGTTAATGGAGTGATATCAGTGTGAGATGCGAAAAACATTTAAAGTGACTTTGGTAGAAAAATGTCTTATTTTGAAAGCACAATAAAATGTTGATATAAAAAAGATGACTCTTTATTTTTGTTTTCTTCTGTTTGGATCATCAACTGGTTTCCATGCTGGCTTTTTAGATGAAAATGTAGCTTTAGACTCAGTGTTTTTACATTAGATCAAGCAAGCAGCTACCAAATGCATATTTTGACAGGGTTCTAGTTTTAAAGCTAATCAGCTAGAAACAAAAGAGAGATTTCAGCCAACTCACAGAGTTAGCATCAGGTTCGCTAGCTACAGCTGATCAAATCAGCTAGCAACATACTGCCATTTCTACTGACAAAATAGACATTTTTCAGATAGAAATGAGGAGCCTGCTTTTGTTTACCTCTGTGAAAAATCACGAGTGGTAAATTTGACACAGTTATTGTAAACAATAAATAAATAAAATCCGATATTAATAAACAAAAACTAAAATTACAGTGCATAAAATCAGGGTAGATAAACAAAAGATTGCTGTGACCAGATAAACAGTGATCACATTGGATATACCAGTTTAAAAAGATGTGTTTTCAGGTGGGTTTTAAAAATGGAAAGTGATTCAATGTTACTCGACACCATGGTGGTCAAACAAGCAGGAGATGCGGTGAGGTGAATATAAGAAGAAGACCTAAGAGTACGGGTGTGTGTGTTTAAATGAAGAAGGTCAGTGAGGTACAGAGGAGCGAGGTTGTGTATGGCCTAGAAGAGCAGGAGCAGAGTTTTAAAATGAATGCAGTATTTAACTGGGAGCCGATGAAGCTGCTGAAGGACAAGAGTGATATGATTAAGAGAAGGGGTACTGGTGATCATACGAGCTGCAGAGTTATGAACCAATTGAAGTTTATGCATGAGTTTGAGAGGAAGACCAAAGAGAAGAGAATTATAACAATCAATGCGGGAACTAACCAGTGTGTCAACGAGAATGGCTGTACTAGTGGGTGAGAGAGACGGTTGGAGGCAATTAATGTTACGTAAATAGAAGAATGCAGGCTGAGTGCAATCTGAGCTTGAAATGAAAGTTTGCTGCCGAGGATTACACCCAGACTGACCTGAGTGGAGGGGGAAACTGAGGAGTTGTCAATGTTAAGAGAAAAACTGTCTGATTTTGCCTAAGGGGATTTGGTGCCAATGAGGAGAACCTCAGTTTGTCACTGTTAAGTTTGAGGAAGTTGCAGGAGAACCAGGATTTGATTCTTTGGCAATCAAAGAGTGAGGTGGGTGGGAGAGTAGGGGAAGGTTTGGTGGAAAGGTGTCATCGGGATAGCAGTGGAAACAGATGTTAAATTTACGGACGATATGGCCAAGAGGAAGTAGATAGATGAGGAGCAGAAGGGACAGAGCCCTGGGGAACGTCTCGGGTTACGTTAGTAACCGAGACACTGCGTCGGTGACGACACTATGGGAACGCCTCTGGGTGTGGCAGGACTAAACTATGAATAAAACTACTCCAATCCTATTGGTGTTGCTAGAACGGTAGCGTGTGACAGCATAACCGGAGGGGTATAAAAGCACGGCGGCACACAGGACACATTAGTTCTTTTCTATGAAGCAAATCACTCCAGGCGGGGTGAGCTGTGGCGGACCGTCGCAGTGTCTCGTTCCCCGAGAAGGGGAACGTCTCGGGTTACGTATGTAACCCTTGTTCCCCGAGAATGGGAACGAGACACTGCGTCGGTGACAACACTATGGGAACGAGATACCCACTTAGGCCGCACCAAAACCCCGCCTGCCCCCAGCGTGCAGAACCTGACAGCACGACTAGGAGGAGAGCGCACGGGTGCCGGGTGCAGAAGGAAGGTCCAGACTGTGAAAGTGTGAGGGGTGGCCCAGCCAGCCGCGTCACACAAATCCTGGAGTGATGCCCCTGCGAGGAGGGCTCTAGAAGCCGCCATGCCTCGTGTAGAGTGCGCCCTTATGGCCATAGGTGAAGGCAAACCACGCACCTGATAGGCCAGGGAAATAGTCTGAACGATCCAGTTGCTGATGGTGTGTTTAGAAGCAGGGAGCCCAGCCTTGGGGGACCCAAAACACACCAGCAACTGGTCTGCTTTCCTCCACCGGGAAGACCTCAGAGTGTAAATACTCGGTGCTCTGACAGGGCAGAGCAGATGAAGTCTCTGAAATGCCTGCAGCACTGTGGACCCTGCCAGTCTGGCCCTGACCCTCCTCGGAGCAAACTCCAGGCATCGGGGAGAAATCGAATGTGCCTGGAGATCCCCCACCCTCCTCAGAGAGGTGATAGCGAGGAGAAAGGTCATCTTAAGGGTCAGGTGCTTGGCCTCAGCCGACTCCAGGGGTTAGAAGGGGGCCTCAGCCAGCGCTTCGAGAACCACTGCCAGGTCCCAGGTGGGAACCCTGGAACGAGTCACAGGTCTCATCCTCCGGGCTCCATGGAGGAAGTGCACGACCAGTGGAAGCCTCCCCAAGGGCCCATCACTCAGAAGGCCACATACACTTTGAGCGTGGACGGGGAGAGGCCCGCGGAGAAACGGTGCTGGAGGAACTCCAGTATAATAATTACCGAGCAGGTAACTGGGTCCACTGCCCGTTCTCTGCACCAGGTGGTGAACACATTCCAATTTAGGCCGTACATCCTTCTCGTGGACGGGGCTCTGGAACAGTGTCTCGACTGCTCCTGTCTTCAGGTCCGCCTCTAGGAACTGCACCCCTAGCTGCCACAGGGCAGGGTGCGGGAGAAAGATCCGGCCCTCCACCTGGGACAGCAGGTCTCTCCTCAGAGGGACCTGCAGGGCGGGCCCTCGAGGAGCGATATTAAATCCGATAACCACACTCGTAGTAGTAGACTGACCCGCTCCAGATCCCCCGGGAGCAGAGCGACTGGGGGAATCGCATACAGACGCCGCCTCGGCCACGTCTGCACCATGGCATCCAGCCCTAGCGGGGCTGGGGGCGAGAGGGAGAACCACAGGGGACAGTGCGCCGTCTCTCGGGACGCAAACAAGTCCACGTCTATGGGGCCAAACTCTTCGCATAATAACTCCACAACCTCGGGTCTCCATTCCCCGGGCCTCAGCCCCTGGTCCCACACCACCCCTAGGAACGTAGTCCGTTGGGCGGGCGTCAGCACGCACTTCTTCGCGTTGAGCCGCAGCCCCAAACGCTGAAGGTGGGCGAGGACGAACCGCTAACTCTTGAGACTGGGCCAGGACGAGCCAGTCGTCGATGTAGTTCAGTATGCGGATGCCCTGGAGCCTCAGCGGGGCCAGAGCTGCATCCATGCATTTGGTGAACGTGCGGGGAGAGAGTGCTAGGCCGAACGGAAGAACCCGATACTGGTAAGCCGCTCTTCTTTTCTCTTCTTCGAAGGCAAACCTCAGGAACTTCCTGTGAGAGGGACAGATGGAGAATAAGCGTCTTTGCAGATCTATCGTGACAACCCAATCCTCGGAACTGATGATGGCGGGGATGGTGAGCTTCCTGAACCTGAATCTCCTCAGAGATTGGTTCAGGGACCGCAGATCCAAAATCGGATGCAACCCATCCGTCCTTCTTGGGAACTATGAACTACCGGCTGTAGAACCCGGACTCCCTAACTGGCGGGAAAATAAGCTCTCTGGCCCCGTTTTCCAGCAGAGAGCGAACTTCTTGTCCCAACACCTGGCTCTGCCCCGCGTGCACCGCAGTCCAGACCACCCCGACTGAACTTCGGCCCCTCAGGGCTGGTGGCCGGTGTTATGCGCAGGTCCCCGGTGGCACCCTGAAGCGGAGAACCGCCAGGGAAACTCGCCGCTGACTCACGGTGTGTGAGCCCGATCGTTTTCCAGCTGCAACCCCTCGAGGCGGGCAGACTGGTGAGAGCTCGCTGGCGGCTAGCGTGTCCCTAGCGCCAAGACGGCGGGAAAGGTTTGTTGAGAGGGACTACGGGAAGTGACGCTTCGCTTCTGGCTCCGGCGGTAGGAGCTAGCCGAGGGCTGAGCTCGTCTCTCTTCAGCCGTCGCCGTCCTGGATCCAGACCGGCGGGGACATATTGCTCAAACGCCTCTCCCTGCCTTTGTCGTGCTGAAACCTGCTGACGACAGCATCCACTGCCTCACCAAACAGGCCAGTAGGAGAGAGGGGCACATCCAGGAGAAAAGCCTTCTCCTTCCCCTGGATGCCCGTGAGGTTGAGCCACAGATGGCGTTCCGTAGCCACTGGAACGGGCCGTCTCCTCGGTAACACGGAGTGTTAAGTCCGTAGCTCTACGGAGCTCAGTCAGGTCCTCCTCAGTGGGACCTCCCCCTAGGTCACAGTCTTTGAGAAGATCGGCCTGGTACGCCTGCAAGGTGGCCATGGTGTGCAGGCTTGCACCAGCTCGACCCGCTGCCATGTCGGTCTTGCCCACCAAAGCGGATGTCGTCCGACAAGGCTTGGTGGGGAGCGAGGAATGATGGAATGGAGCGAGGGTAGGAGAAAGATAGCTCATGAGTGCTTCCTCCACCCGAGGCATCGTTCCAAAGCCGTTCTGCTTAGTTTCTGTCACGCTGCTGTAGTCCAGCAGAGGGGACGCAGTCAACTGTGCAGAGCAGCTCTTTTTTGTATTTTGTTTTTTTCCTCGGTCTGCTCCATTGATATACACAACTCATTGTGTAAATCAGGAAAGAATGGCGAGGATCGATGCGGGGGTGGCGCTCGGGTTGCAGAAAAGCTCATTGAGGTTACTGCCGGCCCACGGCTCCTGCCCCGCCTCTTATAGCTGGGTGCGGACTGATGACGTCGGTCTAGCTCCTCAGAATCAGACTGTGCAAGCCTCTCTAAACTCATACCTCGGGTGGGAGAAGCCGAGAAACGGGCTCCCGAACGGGGAAGAGAGGAGGCGGAGTCAGCAGACGAGGACCGGAAAAAGGCCTCAGCCGTCCCGACGCCCTCGGAGATATCATGCTGCGATCCCCATGACTGTAGCCGCCGCAACACCTCAGCAACCGCGGGGCCTGAGCCACGTGGAGAGCGCATCCGACCATCTTCCGAAAGAGAGCCGCACGAGACCTCAGCACCCTCAGGGACCGGCCCTCGCCATGGCCTCAGGCAGCCCCCTCGAGAGCTGCCTGGGCGTGAGACATCCCCAGACAGGAAATACACATCTCATGAGTCTCCCCAGTCGCGATGTAGCGTGGGCATGGAAACACACATTGTCAGAACTGATTACCAGACATGGTCTCTACTGCTTCGTCAGGATTTCCAGGTAAGACAACAACTTTCTCGATAGTGGAGCTTCCAAACATACTCAGAGTGCCTGCTGAAAAGAAAAAGGCTAATGTGTCCTGTGTGCCGGCGTGCTTATATACCCCTCCGGTCACGCTACCATTCTAGCAACACCAATAGGATTGGAGTAGTTTTATTCATAGTTCAGTCCTGCCACGCCCAGAGGCGTTCCCATAGTGTCGTCACCAATGCATCGCACTGGTAAAGACAGGATTTTGTGACTTGATGTGATTTGAAATGTCTGAGTTGGATGAACTGAGTGCGGCCAACAAGAAAGGCTAGGATTGAAACGAGTCCAAGGGTGTATTTGTGATACCAATCGAGACAAATCTGTCAAGGACTATGTCTGTAAGTAGTTTTTGTTGCCTTGAACAAAACCTGAAGATCATCCTGCTAGCCTTGTACTGCATTTGGGTCCTAAACCTGTTTCTGCCTGAACACATAGCACTAATCCTGACAGTATGGACCAGCCAGCAGGGGCGAAGGTATAGACAGTGCAGCCACACTGCACAGGGGCCTGTGACAGGTTAAGTGCTGTACTTAACCAGTTAGCGTGGTAAAAATGCTTTCCTCGCCATCTTTAAACAATTCTCAAGTCACCTAAACCAGTCATAGTTTCACTGAGATTGTATATACCCTCCATGCTTTTGATAACTTTTTTTTTCTTCTTTACTCTGCAAATACATAACACACTCTGACTTTAGTCTGCCGCGGCTGAGCACATGCAGGACAGCAGCAGCAGTAGCACAGAAACAGCAGCAGCAGCAGCAGCACATGCGTGTTGGTGAGAGATTCACACAAAGATAACTGTTCAATTTAATATAGTAACATGGACAAGAAATTTATATTAGGAGATTTTAATTAAGTAGGTTAGAAATGTACTGCATCTAATCTTATCTGTTGTTAAAGAGGTCTATTGTGGGTTTTTTTGGCTTTTCCCCTCTTGGTAACCGTTGTATGGCGAGGAAGTGGAAAAGGTCTCCTGTTTTAAATTCTTGGGGATCATGATCTCAGAGGACCTAAAATGGGAGATAAATACAATCTCCATGGTCAAAAAGGTGCAACAGTGGCTCTACTTTTTTACAAATACTCACAAGGAGCAACCTGTCTGCTGAGCTGCTTAAGATCTTCTATCAATGTTCCGTCAAGAGTGTTCTAACATACTGTATGACTGCATGGTATGCCAACTGCACAAAGAAGGACAGGAAATCCCTCAATTGAATTATAAGATCTGCCGAAAAAATCATCAGACTTCCGTTGCATCCACTGGACGACATCTTTAAGATCCGCTGCCTACGCAGAGCGCATAATATTCTGCAGGATGAGACACACCCCTCAAACCATCTCTTCTCCCTGCTTCCATCTGGCAGGCGGTTTTGGGCTCTGGGAGCACGCACCTCCAGGTTGCAGAACAGTTCCCCTTCGAGGGAACTCGAACTGCGTCGGTTACGACACTATGGGAACGCCTCTAGGCGAAGCAGGTCTGAACGTGAATGAAATCACTCCAATCCTATTGGCTTGTTGCTAGAACGGTAAGGTGTGACGGAATAACCGGAGGAGTATAAAGCACACCTGTACACACTCATCATTAGATTTTTTCTATTCAGCAGCTCTGTATGTTGTTTGAAGAAAGCTCCAGTCCTACAAGCAGTATGTCTTACCTGAAGAAGAAGTCTACCAGCATGTCCGGCAATCAGATGTACAGAAGGTGTGTTTTTTTCTTGCCCTCGGTACATCACGGATGGAGATTCTCATGAGATGTGTGTCTCATGTTTGGGGATGGAGCACACCCGGGCAGCTCTCGAGGGGGCTGCCTGCGCCCGTTGCGAAGCCCTTTCCGTGCGGGTACTGAGGTACAGCATGGCTCTCTTTTCCGAGGATGGCCGGATGTGTTTTGCCCGTGATGTTGGCCCTGCGGCCGCTGAGGCGGCCCGGCGGCCCGGCGGCTTCACTCATGGGTTCACAGCGTGATCTGTCGGAGGATTTCGGGACGGCTGAGGCTTTTTCCCGACCTTCATCCGCTGGCTCCAACGCTTCCTTTCCTCATTCGGGAGCCCGTTCTCGGCTTCTCCCGCTCGCGGTTTGGATCCGGAGACGCTGCAGCAATCCGACTCCGAGGAGGCGGACGTGCTCAGCGTAGTGGACGATGACTTCCGGGTGTCGGGCGTCATCTGGCGGCGCCCGACTATGACGTGCTGCTGGAGGTGTTGACTAGAGCCGTGGCTAAGCTCAACATCAACTGGCCACAGGAGGAGCAGCAGGCTAGTGGTAAGCTTGATGAAAGGTTTCTTAAGCACCACGCACCACCTCCACGCCGGTCTCTGCCATTCTTTCCTGATTTACATGATGAACTGAGTAATCATGGGACAGACCCTTCTCTACATGGCTTTCCACAACCCGATCACTGAACTACAGTAATGTGATGGGGGTTAGGGACCGTGGTTATGGGAGGATGCCTCAGGTGGAGGATGCGCTTGCGAGCTATCTCTCCCCTCGACTTGCGTCCTCCCTGGAGGAGCCGGCGTTACCCTCCAGCCATGTCGCACCACATCCACGCTCGTGGGGAAGGCGTACATGGCAGCGGGCCAGGCAGGTGCGAGCTGGGCGAAGTGTTCCCGCCAGTACCTCCCTCGCCGGTCTGGACCCAAGGCAGCTGAGGCTGCCAGGCGTAGGTCCCTTCCCTCTACGAGCTCCTACGGAGAGGAGAGGAAGCAGAGTGTCGCTTCTCGGGGCCCCCCCGAGGAGCTGGGGCAGCGAGACGG
>NW_025743019.1:1721-2676 GCF_021292245.1 Micropterus dolomieu | reverse complement strand
ATCATGGGGCAGACCCTTCTCTACACGGCTTTCCACACCCCTATCACTGAATTACAGTAATGTGATGGGGGTTAGGGACCGTGGTTATGGGAGGATGCGCTTGCGAGCTATCTCTCCCCTTGACTTGCGTCCTCCCTGGAGGAGCCGGCGTTACCCTCCAGCCATGTCGCACCACATCTACGCTCGTGGGGAAGGCATACATGGCAGCGGGCCAGGCAGGTGCGAGCTTGCACACCATGGCGGTGCTTCAAGCCTACCAAGCCGACCTGCTAGAGGAGATGGTTCAGAGGGGGGGTCCCTCTGAGGAAGATCTGGCGGAGCTTCGCAGAACCACGGAGCATTAGACGCAGGGCAAAGCGTTCCGCCAGTACCTCCCTTGCCGGTCTGGACCCAAGGCAGCTGAGGCTGCCAGGCGTAGGTCCCTTCCCTCTACGAGCTCCTACGGAGAGGAGAGGAAGCAGAGTGTTGCTTCTCGGGGGCCCCCCCGAGGAGTTGGGGCAGCGAGACGGCGCTCTCACCCTCAGCCTTCTGAGAGACGCGATCTGAGGACCGTCATCCAGTCCCGACGGAGCTGAGTTCATACTCTGCTGAGGAAAGGGGCCGTGGAACGTGTCTCCCCCCCAGACAGAGACGCCGGTTCTACAGCCGGTACTTCATAGTCCCCAAGGAGGACGGAGGGCTGCGCCCTATTTTGGATCTGCGGGTTCTAACCGGTCTCTGAGGAGATTCAGGTTCAAGATGCTCATCATCCCCGCCATCGTGACGCACATCCAATCTGAGGATTGGTTCGTCACGATAGATCTAAAGGACGCCTATTTCCACGTCTCCATCCGTCCTTCTCACAGGAAGTTCCTGAGGTTCGCCTTCGGGGGTGTGGCTTACCAGTATCGGGTTCTTCCATTCGGCCTGGCACTTCCCCTCGCACATTCACCAAGTGTATGGATGCAGCACTGGC
>NW_025743019.1:0-1701 GCF_021292245.1 Micropterus dolomieu | reverse complement strand
CAGAGGGGGGGTCCCTCTGAGGAAGATCTGGCGGAGCTTCGCAGAACCATGGAGCGTTAGACGCAGGGCGAAGCGTTCCGCCAGTACCTCCCTTGCCGGTCTGGACCCAAGGCAGCTGAGGCTGCCAGGCGTAGGTCCCTTCCCTCTACGAGCTCCTACGGAGAGGAGAGGAAGCAGAGTGTTGCTTCTCGGGGGCCCCCCCGAGGAGCTGGGGCAGCGAGACGGCGCTCTCACCCTCAGCCTTCTGAGAGACGCGATCTGAGGACCGTCATCCAGTCCCGACGGAGCTCAGGGAAGACCGGGGTAGGGGAGTCTTTCTCCCCTCCCCTCATCCTAGCCCAGTCTCGAGAGTTGGCGGTTCGGCATCGAGATGTCGTTCTGGCTCATCTGCGGCGTTTAGGGCTGAGTCTCAACGCAAAGAAGAGTGTGCTGGCGCCAACCAACGGACTATGTTCCTAGGGGTAGTATGGGATTCGACAACGATGCGGGCACAATTGTCTCCGGCACGTGTCGACACCATATTGGCTGCCGTGAAAGGGGTGAAGTTAGGCCACGCCATCACTATAAAACACTTTCAACGAGTGTTGGGTCTCCTGGCGGCTGCGTACAGCGTAATACCATCTGGACTGCTGCACATGAGACCCCTGCAGTGGTGGCTAAGGACCAAGGGTTTTTCCCCGAGGGGAAATCCTCTCCGTCCGGGTTACGCGCAAGTGTCTTCGTTCCCTATCAGTTTGGAAGGAAACTTGGTTCCTGTCCCAGGGGCCCGTGCTGGGAGGGTCTTGTCGCCGGCTGGTCATTTCGACAGACGCCTCCCTCACGGGCTGGGGCGCAGTCATGGACGGCCGCTTTGCAAGGGGATCCTGGCAGATGCATCAATCCGAGTGGCATATCAACTGTCTCGAGATGTTGGCGGTGTTCCAGGCTCTAAGGAGTTTCCTGCCCGATCTCCAAGGCCACCACATCCCGGTTCGTTCCGACAACACAGCGGTGGTGGCCTATCTGAATCACCAGGGTGGTCTGCGCTCGCGCCCTCTGTACAGACTGGCACGTCAGATCCTCCTGTGGTCCCAGCAGAGGTTACTATCGCTCAGGGCGATGTATCTCCCGGGGACGCAGAATCAGGGAGCAGACCTGTTGTCGAGGCAGGGGCTGAGGCCCGGGGGATGGAGACTTCACCCCGAAGTGGTGGAGCTCTTGTGCGAAGAGTTCGGCCCCATAGACGTGGATCTGTTTGCGTCTCAAGAGACTACGCACTGCCCGCTATGGTTTTCTCTCGTTCCATGCCATGGTACATTCGTGGCCGAGGCTACGTCTGTACGCTTTTCCCCCAGTCGCTCTGCTCCCAGGGGTTCTGGAGCGGGTCCGCCAGGACAATGTCGGCCTACTGCTCGTAGCCCCGTTCTGGCCAACCCGGGTGTGGTTCTCGGACATCATGATCGCTCCTGGACGGCCCGCCGTGGCGGGTCCCTCTGAGGAGAGACCTGCTGTCCCAGGCGCAGGGCCGGGTTCTTCACCCTTGCCCCGCCATATGGCGACTGTGGGTCTGGCCCCTGAGGGGGCACAGTACCTAGAGGCGGGTCTAACAGCCGGAGCAGTCGAGACCCTCCTCAGCTCCAGGGCCCCGTCCACACGGATCCTCCGTGGTGCCCAGAGGATGAGACCTGCGACTCGGTCCAAGGTTCCCACTTGGGATCTGGC
>NW_025743018.1:0-5624 GCF_021292245.1 Micropterus dolomieu | reverse complement strand
GCCGCAGGTGAATCCGCTGGATGGACCGGAGTGTCGTTAGACAAGGCTGCATAGCGGTTGGAGAGGCCGATGTCCGGAGGAGAGGCAGCCCCATCCGAGCCTCTCTTGCAGCCACGGACCACCACTTCAGCCCAGGTTGACTGATGCTTCGGAGTCGAGCAGGATGAAAGCCTGGGAAGACTAGAGGGGTCCCATAACACGGTGTCCTGGATGTTAGCGGTTGTGCTAAGAGAAACAATCTGTTTGGCTTGTACTGAAGCCACATCCATAAAGCCAGTCAGCAGGGAATCTTTCTCTTTGAGTTCCTCTGAAAGTCGTCGGATGTCTTCCATAAGGTCAGCAATCTTCTTGTTCGCTTTCTTAAGGAGTGAGCAATCCTCAAGGGGCAGAGTTATCTCGGCTTGCATAGTCACCGGAGCTTTGTTGCGATCAGTAGCGTTGATCGCGTTTTTACGGTCATCTATCTTAAAATCCATGTCGGATGACTAAAATCCTTAACCCACGTAAAACTTAAATAAAGTTAAGTTAAATAAAAGGATATAAAAAATTTAACGAAAAAAGTGGATTAAAACTGGATAAGAGTCCGGTTCAAGACGGAGCTTCCGACAGGTGGCTACAGACACCAACGCATGCGCAGAGTGCAGATTACGTCAGCAATTACGTCAGAGATCTTGTGACAAGATGATGCAAGTGTTCTGGCTAGGAGGAGTTACACAGACAGTGATGTCTGTGTAATACTGGAATGGATATGGATACTGGAATGCTTGGAAATGTACAAGATCAACAGGACACTACTAGCTTTTATCAAGAACTCAATGGGGCTGTGAGCTCTAGTCACCATCACGTGCGGCATATACCAAGGTGATGCACTATCCCCGCTGCTGTTCTGCATAGGCCTGAACCCCCTCAGCCAGATCATCACAAAGACGGGCTACGGATACTGGTTCTGAAGTGGAACAACCCTCAGTCACCTCCTCTACATGGATGACATCAAGCTGTATTCCAGAAATGAGCGAGACATCGACTCACTGATCCACACTACCAGGATCTACAGCAATGACATTGGAATGTCGTTCGGACTGGACAAGTATGGCCGCATGGTATCAAGAAAGAAGGAAGATGATCAGAACCGAGGGGGTTGAACTATCAAAAGGCCACTTTGCAGATGTTCAGGACAGCTACAAATACCTTGGGGTGCCGCAGGCTAACGGAAACTATGAGGAGGCAGCAAGGAAGTCCGCCTCAGCCAAATACCTACAGAGAGTAAGGCAGGTCCTGAAAAGTCAGATGAATGGGAAGAACAAGATCTGAGCCATCAACACATACGCCCTGCCAGTCATCAGATGCCCCGCTGGTATAATAAACTGGCCAAAGGAGGAGATAGACACCACTGAAATCAAGACAAGAAAGCTCAATCCCAAATCCAGCATCCTGAGACTGTACACCAAGCGTAGCGAGGGAGGCCGAGGGCTAGTGAGTGTCAAGACCACTGTCCAGGATGAAACAACAAAGATCCAGGAGTACATCAGGAAGATGGCCCTAAAGATGAAGGGCTTAGTGAATACCTCTGGTAGTGTGGATCAGTGAGTCGATTACTCGCTCATTTCTGGAGTACAGCTTGATGTCATCCATGTAGAGGAGGTGACTGATGGTTGTTCCACTTCAGAACCGGTATCCGTAGCCCGTCTTTGTGATGATCTGGCTGAGGGGGTTCAGGCCTATGCAGAACAGCAGCGGGGATAGTGCATCACCTTGGTGGGCTTAGTGAATACCTCTGGTAGCAGAAACCCGAGGGTGAGGACAAGGAAGACGAAGAACCTTCATGAAGAGACAAGCCGCTGCACGGCATGTACCACAGACAAATAGAAGAAGTGACTGATATCAAGAAATCCTACCAGTGGCTGGAAAAGGCTGGACTAAAGGACAGCACGGAAGAACTAATCTTGGCGGCACAAGAACAGGCACTCAATACAAGATCAATAGAAGCTGGGGTCTACCACACCAGGCAGGACCCCAGGTGCAGACTGTGCAAGGATGCCCCTGAGACAGTACATAACAGCAGGGTGTAAGATGCAGGCAGGAAGTGCGTACATGGAACGCCATAATCGGGTAGCTGGCATAGTGTACAGGAACATCTGCCATGAGTATGGGCTGGAAGTCCCAAGGTCAAAATGGAAGACACCTCCTAAGGTAGTTGAGAATGACCGAGCTAAGATCCTGTGGAACTTCAAGATCCAGACTGACAAACTGCTGATGGCTAACCAACCAGACATCGTGTTGATCGACAAACAGCAGAAGAAGGCTGCAGTGATATATGTGGCAATCCCAAGCGACAGCAACATCAAGACGAAGGAACACGAGAAGCTTGAGAAATACCAAGGACTGAAAGACGAGCTAAAAAATATGTGGAAAGTAAAAGCAACAGTGGTGCCAGTGGTGTCACTCATCTGTTCCCTCTGCCAAGGATAAGAGACAAGAGGAATCAAAACAAGACGAAGACATAACACAACACACCAGAAACCTTGAAGGAGAGCCACCCCAACCCCAACTGGAAGAGAGCTCTGATCACGGGAGACATCTGAGCCAAGAGGAAGAGTCTCCACCTCTCTCACTGAAAACCAACAGTGAGGATTCAACATCTCTACCCCCCCAATCCCCATCTCCAGACACACTTTCTCCCCTCTCCCCCCTGTTGGACTTCACTGATCACATGGAAGACCTTAGAGCTGGGACCAAATTTACTCCCCGCACCTTCCCTCGCTCAACTCCCATTTTCTCTACCCTAAACCCCCCTCACCGTCCACCTCCACCACTGGATCTAAGTCCTCCAGGTTTGACACGTGTCACAAATACCTTGCACAACCCGCCTTCCCGCTCCGCAATGGCGAAAAAGCCCAGTAAGCTCTGTCTGATATGTGCTGGGTCCAGGCTACAAGGAAAATAGCACTTATGACTCTTCCCAGGACAAGCCGGGGCCCAGTGTGCTGGTAGTCTTTTCCATCCCTGTCTTGATAGGTAACAGAAAAAGCATGGTGAATGTGTTAAGAAACAGGAAGCACTCAACAGATGCAAATTTAGTACTAATTGAAGAGTACTAACTGAAACTTGGTTGGACCAAGATAACAGTGCAGCTGTCCTTATCAAGTCTATCCCTCCCAACTTCAGTTTTATGAGTGAAGCTAGAGTGCATAAGAGAGGAGGTGGAGTTGCCATTTTGTTTAATGACTCCCTCCAATGCAAAAAGATGTCTTATGGGAATTTTGCTTCTTTTTAATATGTGGTTCTTCAGCTGAATTCCTCTTCTCGAGCTATTTTTCTAAATATCTACAGGCCCGCTAAATACTATGCAAACTTTTTTGATGACTTTGGTGAACTGCTGTCTATAATCTGTATTGACTTTGACTGTGTGGTTATTGTTGGTGATTTTAACATCCATGTTGACAACCCCCAGGACAGAGGGACTAAATAACTGTTTTGTGTTCTTGATAATTATGGACTGACTCAACGTGACGAAGCCCACGCACAATAAGGGGCACACTTTGGACTTGGTCATCTCCAAGGGTCTGGACATTTCCAAGGTTGTGGTGACTGATGTTGCTCTCTCTGATCATTCCTGTGTTTTCTTTGAGAGTGCTATCTGTGTGCACACAAATGTTTAAACAGAGGTGATCACAAAACGGCATATCACTGAAAACACTAGTTAAAAATTTATTGAGGCTTTCTCCTCAACACCTGTCCTCTCACGGGTCTCAGTCAATGAGCTTGTAGATAATTTCAGTTCTAAAATTACAAATGTTATTGATGCCATTGCACCAGCCAAGGTGAAGGTGGTCTCTGGTAAGAGAAGATCTCCATGGAGAAATGCCACGCTGGTTAGAACTCAAAAAAGAGAGTGTCGAAAAGCTGAACGCAGTTGGCGGAAAACAAATCTCCAGGTTCATTATGACATCTATAAAGAGAGACTTCGCATTTATAATTTAGAGCTGAGAAATGCAAGGCGGTCCTTCTTCTCTGACATCATCACCAAAAACACTAATAATGCACGTTTGCTACTGTCGACAAGCTAACCAACCCTCCTGTGTCTGTAGCCTCTGAACTTCTATCCACCAGGGCCTGCAATGAATTTGCTTCCATATTCACAGACAAAATTCAAACAATTAGACAAGCAGTCAGTGCCTCCATGTCAGTAACAGGATATGTCTTGTCCCTTTGTCCACTTAAAAACAATTCATATAGCATGAGACAATTTGATTCTATTAACCATAAAAACCTGAAGGACATAATATAACATCTGAATTCTCCTCATGCTGCCTTGATATTCTACAGTTTTTTTTCTAAAATGTGTCTAAATGCATGGTCTCAGCTCTACTACAGATTGTCAACATGTCTCTCCTCTCAGGTTTTTTCCCACAGGCCCTAGACAGTTCACTAATGAGCAATTATAGGCCCATATCAAATCTCCCGTTTTTAAGTAAAATCATTGAAAAGGCTGTTTTTCAACAGCATAATGCTTTCTTGGCACTAAATAACTGTTTTGATCTCTTCCAGTCAGGTTTTCGACCACACCACAGCACTGAGACAGCTCTTGTGAAGGTCTTCAATGACATCCATTTAAACACTGACAGTTTCAGTCTTAGTATTATTGGATCTCAGTGCTGCATTCGACACGGTCAACCACAACATATTACTAGACAGACTTGAAAACTGGGTTGGACTTTCTGGCACAGTACTAAACTGGTTTGAATCCTACTTAAAGGACAGGGACTACTTTGTGTCTATAGGTAATCACACATCTGAGCTGACAAAAATGACATGGGGAGTTCCCCAAGGCTCCATTCTGGGACCTCTTTTGTTTAACATTTACATGCTTCCACTGGCTCAGATTATGAAAAACAACAAAATATGTTACCATAATTCTGCAGATGACACACAGATTTACATAACCATTTCACCAGGGGACTATGATCCCATACAGGCGCTGAGTAACTATATTGAGCAGGTCAACAATTGGATGTGCCAGAATTTTCTTCAATTAAACAACGATAAAACTGAAGTTATTGTTTTTGGAGCCAGGGAGGAACGATTGAAAGTCAGTGCTCAACTTCAAACTGTAATGTTAAGAACCACAAACCAAGCCAGAAATCTTGGTGTAGTCATGGACTCAGACCTGAATTTGAGGAGCCATATTAACACAATTACAAATTCAGCCTACTATCACCTGAAGAATATATCAAGGATTAAAGGACTTATGTCTCAGCAGGACCTGGAAAAGCTTATCCATGCATTTATCTTCAGTCGACTTGACTACTGTAACAGTGTCCTTACAGGGCTCCCTAAGAAATCCATCAGACAGCTGCAGCTGATTCAGAACGCAGCTGCTCGAGTCCTCACTAAGACCAAAAAGGTGGATCACATCACTCCAGTTCTGAGGTCTTTACATTGGCTTCCTGTATGTCAAAGAATTGATTTCAAAATCCTGCTGTTAGTTTATAAAGCACTAAATGGTTTAGGGCCAAAATACATTTCTGATCTTCTGCTTCATTACGAACCATCCAGACCTCTCAGGTCGTCTGGGGCAGGTCTGCTTTCTGTCCCCAGAGTCAAAACTAAACAAGGAAAAGCAG
>NW_025743017.1:0-9958 GCF_021292245.1 Micropterus dolomieu | reverse complement strand
GGCCACTGTGCTCTTAGGAACCTTAAGTGCAGCAGAAATTTTTTTGTAACCTTGGCCAGATCTGTGCCTTGCCACAATTCTGTCTCTGAGCTCTTCAGGCAGTTCCTTTGACCTCATGATTCTCATTTGCTCTGACATGCACTGTGAGCTGTAAGGTCTTATATAGACAGGTGTGTGGCTTTCCTAATCAAGTCCAATCAGTATAATCAAACACAGCTGGACTCAAATGAAGGTGTAGAACCATCTCAAGGATGATCAGAAGAAATAGACAGCACCTGAGTTAAATATGAGTGTCACGGCAAAGGGTCTGAATACTTATGACCATGTGATATTTCAGTTTTTCTTTTTTAATAAATTTGCAAAAATTTCTACATTTCTGTTTTTTTTCTGTCAAGATGGGGTGCTGAGTGTACATTACTGAGAAATAAAATGAACTTTTTTGATGTTTGGAAAATGGCTGCAATGAAACAAAGAGTGAAAAATTTAAAGGGGTCTGAATACTTTCCGTACCCACTGTATATATATATATATTTATACTTGACTGAGGTATTTTCTTTGTGTGGATCAGCGCCTTCTAACCTCCAGATGGACTCACTTTTATTCAACACATGAAAACCATCGTTGTTCTTCTCCGAGCGTCAAAAGCCGAATCGCTCTCTGGTCGTTGGCGTTGCCATGGCAGCTCAGTCTGTATTCAGTGCGGTGCAGAGAGCCTGGTTTCCATAGTAACGGGTCCAAATCAAGGATCCGACCTGAGTGGACTCTCCTTTGAGCCAGTTCCCTCGTTTCTTTTATTTGATAGGAACAGATGCTGATCTGTGATCTGTTTCCTCCTCCACTGATTAATCAATCACTCGTGCTTCGTCCCAGCCCGCCTCTTTCTCCGCTGGATGTCTCCACGTGGTTCTGGCGCCGTGTCGTCATGGTTTCTCGAGCCTGTCTGTGCCAAATTATCTTCCATCTTCCTGCTCGCAGTGGTTTCATGCCTTCTTAATCAATTCTTCTCACTCTCATGATCTTCCCAGTGGATCTGTCTGAGGCATCTTCTGCTTGGTCATCTGCCTGATTCATTTTCCACGTCTCGCCCTTATAAAAGGGCCGACAGGACCAGCGTCTTCTACAGGTCCAGTTTAGTTCCTGATGATCATCAAGATCTAGACAGAATGAAGACTTGAAGATTTAGACTTTGCTGAGGTAACTGTACCGTCTGTGGTAGGACGTCCTTGGAAAAGGTATCATTCGTAGTGGTTCATGGGAAAAGTAGTTCCTTCACTCATTTAAATACTGATGTTCACAGTCTGGGACCTTCTTTGTCTCTTTAACATTTTTCTTGCAGATTCAAAAGTTTTTACGGTCATGGTTCATATCGTAGCTGGTTGGATCAGTTCAAGGCTTAAAACTCTTTAAATAAGGTTTTTTGGAAAAGTCAATGGATTAAGAGAAAAGAACCGGAGGCGTGAAAGAAGAAGAGGTCGCAGCTGACTGTCGTTGCTGGTGTAGCTGATGGACTGTTTTAGTCTCTGTCAGCTTTTAAACAGCAGCGTCGGTGCTACTGCTGCTTTAGCGTTGCTCTTTGTCTGTCTGTGGCTGCAGCACAGTAGCTGCTCTGGAACACATGTTGAGGATGTGAGGATCAGACTTCCCGGGATCTCTGGATCATGATCCAGTCTCTGCTGATGGGTCCAGATGGACCTGATCCAGGATCTGAGCTCACTGCAGCTTTCATCCTTCACCTTAAATAACCTTTCTTCTCCGTTCACGCTGGCTGTAGGTTCCAGCTCCTGAAGCATTTACAGACCAGCAGCCTGGAGTGTCTCATCATTTAAACAGTCAACAGCTAATTAAGTGCTAACAGGGCGCTAGCTGTGTGCTAACCTGATGGGTTAGCTTCATGTTGTTTGTCAGGTAGAAAAGAGTGTTAGCTGCTGCAGAATAAGCAGAGGAGGTAAAGACAGGATCAGTAATGAGTTAAAGTTCTTCTGCAGCAGAGGAAGGAAAGTCAACACGTTGGAGCAGCCTGTTAATAGAAGCTTTATTTCTTCTATATATATGATGTATAATATTGATGAAGGCAGACAGAGCAGCTGGTCTTCAGTTGATCCTACAGTGAAATCATTTTACTGTTAATTTCAGATCTAAAATGACTGTTTTGGTGACGTAAACGTTGTTTTTAACTTTGTTCCATTTAAGATTTTTCACTGGACTTGTACTACTGAGATTTACAGAAGAACTACAAACATGGCGGAGTTGCAGTGTGTGATGGCGGCTCGCCTGCTGACACAGAAACAGCAGCTCTGGAGGACTGAACAGGCTGGTGTCCTGTTACCATGGTCACAGAACATGAAACCATTTTTATTTGGTAGATACTAAAACTGGATATTTTATTGACACGTTGACCACCGAGCTAAAATGTCCCGTTTTCCCCAAAATAAATCTGGTGTCCTGGTGTCCTCATGTGATCTGTCTCAGCAGCACCTTCAGTCACGAACATTTAAACTCCAGCAGCAGAGTCGGAGCCAGAAACCCGTCAGAACCAACACATGTTTGAAATCAAGAAGGAATAAATTCAGACGGACGACAGAAAGAATGTGAACAAACATCTGAGGCGTCCTGCTGCAGCTTCAGCTCTAACAGACCCACATGGATCCTCGTTAACATCCAGTTCAGCAGAGGGTTTCTCTGGTTTCGGGAGGTCCGGGTCTCGGAGCTAATGAGGCTTCAACCGACGTGTTGATCCGCAGAGTCGCTTCACATCAGATCTGAGATCAGTTCGGCTCTTTGATCAAACAGGATTATTCCTGTTGGAGTCGTGTAAAGAGAAAAGTTTCACTGAGAACCAACACTTTCACACGAAAAACAGACTTTAAACTCAGACGGAAACAAGAAAGACAAATTATTCACTTCCACATGTTCATACAAGAAAGTACACTTAAAAGTGCTGCAATATTTCTGTCCTGCGGCAAAAAACTCACAAGAAATACAGGAAAGAAACAGCCGCTGTTACTGTTCATCCTCCGTTTATTATCAGCAGCCAAACATCAGCTGTAAACTAAACTAATATTCAACAATCAGAAACAGACAAATCAGTCAAGTCATGAAGTTCAAGATCTCAGCTCAGTCAGACAATAAGAGTCAAAGTTCAAGCCTCACACCTCCGACCTTCATATGTTTAGTATCGTTTCATATGTGAAGAGGAAACGTCCTGAATCCAACGTGCACCTTCATCATGTGAACTTTCCTCTGTGAGCTGAACTTCAGGAATAATCTGTCAGTGAAGAAATCCAAAGAATTCAGAAACACAATTATTTCATCTGTTTTTCTTCTCCTGGCTGCAAACGTGTTCATGCTGCTCAACTAGACATATTAAACCTGTAATTATACATGTTAGTAATACAATAATACATAGAAATCCTAAAAATACATACTCATATAGTAATAATACATAACATTTTACATTTGATGCAAGATTCAAACCAACAACAGAAAAGCTGAGTAACTTCCATCCATAGGTGTCATTTACACTGGGGACGCTTGGGACGCTGGGGACACTTGGTACACTGGGGACGCTTGGTACACTGGGGACCCTGGGGACGCTTGGTACACTGGGGACGCTGGGGACGCTTGGTACACTGGGGACCCTGGGGACGCTTGGGACGCTGGGGACCCTGGGGACGCTTGGGACGCTTGGGACACTTGGGACGCTTGGTACACTGGGGACCCTGGGGACGCTTGGGACGCTTGGGACACTGGGGACGCTGGGGACACTTGGTACACTGGGGACGCTTGGTACACTGGGGACCCTGGGGACGCTTGGGACGCTGGGGACGCTTGGTACACTGGGGACGCTGGGGACACTTGGTACACTGGGGACGCTTGGTACACTGGGGACGCTTGGTACACTGGGGACGCTTGGGACGCTGGGGACCCTGGGGATGCTGCTGCATTTCACATTATTATTCATTGTTATTGATCAGAAATATAAAGCCGGTTATTGATGCTAAATGACATTAAAAGACAAAAGGTTGCGTCCGTGGCGCCGAGCAGCACAGTTGTTGTCAGATGAAAGCGCCGCCGGCCTGTTTGGTGTTTTCCAGGGGGAGTTGTGTGTTCTGGCGGCGGCGGCTGTTCTCAGACCAGCGTCCTGTCCGTTTACTCTGAGCTCAGGTACGAACAAGAAAATCCCTGTTAAGTTTTCTTGTTGCACTTTGTTGTGAGCTGCGACGCCACCGTGCAGAATGTGACGCCGCCGCGCCGAAACCTGCAGCAGAAGAAGAAGAGTGTGTGTTTGTGAGGACGTGTGTGGCGGCGGCAGCTCTGAAGTCGGGGCCAGACGTGGCGGCTCCCACGGGGCCTCTGAGCACTGGGCCGGTCGGGTTTATCTGACCTCTGACCTCTGACAGCGGCAGAGGATGATGGGACGTCGCTCGCCAGAGATCTGTGACACAAAAGAGAAGAAGAAGAAAGGTTTGATTTAAAAGTGAGAACAGAAGGAACAGATCAGAGAAGAAGGAGCAGAGACTATCACTGGGCTCCACCTGTTTGTTCCTGTTGCATGCTGGGAAATGTCAGGGATTCTTCACACCTTTGTTTCTAAAACGTTTCTGGGATCCAAAAATTCATTCAGCCAATTTTCAGATTTTAAGGGATAAATTTTGAACAAATCACTTAAAAAACTAGATTTTGATAAAGCGTTCTGCAAATGTCTGAAGACAATAAAACCAAAAAAATCCATCGGACTCTTATCTATGTGCTGGAAAATGGATTTGCGTGATATGCAAATCAGCGCATATTTAATGAGGAAATGCCTCATTTGCATATAAAAAATGAATGGTTATGTTTCCTGTCAGAGTTTCATTGTGATGTGAGGAAAGTTGGTAAAAAGTCTGTTTGACTGGAGCCTCTTTAATCACTGATGAGTAAAAACAGACTCGCTGATGACATCGCGTTCAGTCCGGCCCTCCGTACCGACAGTTACCTGACCCCCTTCCTGTTCTGGACTCTGTGTTTCAGGACTGTGGTCTGCTGGTCCAGCCCGGTCGGTCCTGCGGTCTCCAGCCTTTCATCCAGTCTCAGAGTCCACTTCAGACCTGCAACTCGGGACACGTACCAGGTCTGGTGTCACTTCCTGTCTCTCACATGGGCAGGTTCAGTATCGATCAGCTCCGTCAGACTGTTCAGATTGTGATCAGATTTCACTTTAGAAAATATCTGATTAAGTTAAGACAAACCAAGCTAAGCTAAGCTAAGCTAATGTCTGTGAAGGTTCTCAGTCTCCCAGGGCAACTGGACTTGAATGAAAGACCAAGAAATCTTCAACCAAGTCCAGTTGCCCTTGACTTTGACCTTCTTTGGATAACTTTGAGCTAAGATGAATCTTAGCAGCAGCAGAAGGAACTCCAGGATCACAATAAAAACTGAAAGACAAACTGTAAAATTTCTGTTTCTGTTTGTAAATTGTATATTTTATACTGTCTCACCTGTCTCACCTGTCTCAGGTCGGTGGGTGGTTCCGTGTCTCAGCTGTTCTGATAACAGGACGTGTGATTGGAGGGAGGTTGCCTGGCAACCTGACAGCTGTTATCACCCCCTAGTGGACCGCCCCCTTCTGCAGGACTGTATGACCAACAGGAAGGTGAGGTCGACATGTGGTCCAGCAGGTGGTCCAACATGTGGTCCAACATGTGGTCTAACAAGTGGTCTAACATGTGGTCCAACATGTGGTCCAACATGCGGTCTAACATGTGGTCCAACATGTGGTCCAACATGAGGTCTTCCATGTGGTCCAACACGGGACAGGTGTCTTGATGTGTATCACCTGTTGAACATGAACCTTCCCGTCTCTCTTCAGGTTTTGTTTATCGGCGACTCGACCAATCGTGGGATGATGTACTTCCTGATGGAGCGGGTGAACTCCAGCCTGGAGGACTGGGGCAAAGCTCACGACACGCTGGTCTACAGGAACCTGAATGGGGGACGGACCCTCGTCAGCTACTCGTATTATCCTCAGTTCTGGCTGCAGAAGAACCAGAGACCCACGTTCAGACAGGCTCTGCTGCAGCTGCTGGACAGGTGAGAGGACCAGTCCTGATGGGGGGTGGGGGGGGGGTCACACTGTGCTGCTCATGTCCTGATGAGTTTCTCCCCTGAAGGTCACGACCTCTGGTGAACTCAAACCTGACAGTTCTGGTGGTGGGTGGAGTGCAGTGGCTCAACACGGATCACCTGAAGACGGTCCGAGAGGTGCTGAACAGGTGAGCAGGTGCATCTGAGGATCACTGCACTAATGATACCTCACTGATCCAGAATCTGCTGCTCTCGTGTTTTTAGACACTATTTAAAAAGCTTAGAGTGCTCTTTTGATTCTACCGTCTCACTCAGCTGATCCTCAGTTAACAGAGCCGAGTAGAATTACAAGGATTAGAGTCCCTGTTTTGTCCGCTGTTAACTTGTTGACAGGGCCCCGCTGTCAACCTCTTTTACCAGAGTTTGTAGTGTGGACATTCTGGATTTACAGTGATGACTGTATCTAAAGAAGGGTTAGAGTCCCCTTAGCGTTAGAGTCCCTAAGTAACTGAAGGGGGGATAGAGTGGGAGATTCGGAATCAAAGGAGTAAAATGAGCAAAGGTGGGAAAGCCTGCCTGTTTTTATTTTCTATTGAACTTAACTTTTTTATATTTCCCTGTTGTTTTTATGTTTTATGTAAAGCACTTTGAATGACCTTGTTGGTGAAATGTGCTATACAAATAAACTTGCCTTCACTTGAGACGTCATGTGATTGTGGTCTACAGACGTTTGCTAAATTGCATAAGTGTTGTTTTAAGTTATAACCTGAGTGTGGTTTCTATGACACACGTGGTCACTTTGCCCCTCCCCCCCCCCCCCCAGAGAGTCTCTGGGTGACGTCCTGGTGGTGGTGAAGTCTCTGGGGATGGGTTTCCACCTTCCTGTAGACGGGATCCGGTCTCTCAGTCTGGTATGTTTCTGCTTCCTGCTGTACGTCTGCTTGATTTTATATCAACGCACTCTCGCACAATGATCGTTTGTTTGTTTGTTGTGACCTTTCAGAAGGAGATCCAGAAGCTCTACAGGGAGAACCGTAACATCATCACCACAGCAAAGCATTATGGGTACGAGGCAATAGACACATTCAGCATCACAATGGGTCGGTACAAAGAGTTCCTGCAGGGGCGGTGTGGCTGCCACTTTCACGAGGTAACTTTACAGATCAGTAAATAATACAACCCGTTCTCACTTCCAAGTCGTCATATACTGATGCATGTTCAAGACCCGTTGGTGTCAGTTTGTAACGCACTGGGGGAAGCAAGCACAGAACAGTCAGAGTAAGGAGGTGGCTGCGGTGGGCCAGAAACCGGACTTTCAACCAGGATAGGTGTTCATGTAAAACAAAATGTCAACATTGAATGTTTTTAAGTTGCTTAAGTTACACAACTAACGTTTCTTAACTTACGTAAGTAACGTAACCATGATCTTTTTTGAAATCAAACCAAATTGCAACCTGTCGCAACGTTAACAAGTCTAAACGGACGTTGCTTATTTATTGTTGTTAACTTGAGCCCTACACATTCAAAAACTATACTAATGGGTGCCCATGGCAATAAAAAGCAACACCAAGGGGTCTGACCAAGCATCCGTATGTGTTGAGTTGGAGTGAGAATGTGTTGAATAATATGTTTATGGATCCTCAGAGGAACATATACAAGGAGTCAGGGCTGATGTGGAGTTCCTCAAGGTAAGTTTAGGAAACGGTGGTGGACATGTTAGGTTTATGAAAAGGTGGTGGCTTGGTTAGGTTTATGAAAAGGTGGTGGTTTGGTTAGGTTTATGAAAAGGTGGTGGATTGGTTAGGTTTATGAAAAGGTGGTGGATTGATTAGGTTTGGGAATAGGTGGTGGATTTGGTTAGGTTTATGAAAAGGTGGTGGTTTGGTTAGGTTTATGAAACGGTGGGGGACTGGTTAGGTTTGGGAATAGGTGGTGGATTTGGTTAGGTTTATGAAAAGGTGGTGGATTTGGTTAGGTTTATGAAAAGGTGGTGGACTGGTTAGGTTTATGAAAAGGTGGACTGGTTAGGTTTATGAAAAGGTGGTGGTTTGGTTAGGTTTATGAAAAGGTGGTGGATTTGGTTAGGTTTATGAAAAGGTGGTGGTTTGGTTAGGTTTATGAAACGGTGGTGGACTGGTTAGGTTTGGGAATAGGTGGTGGATTTGGTTAGGTTTATGAAACGGTGGTGGATTTGGTTAGGTTTATGAAAAGGTGGTGGTTTGGTTAGGTTTATGAAAAGGTGGTGGACTGGTTAGGTTTATGAAAAGGTGGTGGATTGGTTAGGTTTATGAAAAGGTGGTGGATTTGGTTAGGTTTATGAAACGGTGGTGGATTTGGTTAGGTTTATGAAAAGGTGGTGGTTTGGTTAGGTTTATGAAACGGTGGGGGACTGGTTAGGTTTGGGAATAGGTGGTGGATTTGGTTAGGTTTATGAAAAGGTGGTGGATTTGGTTAGGTTTATGAAAAGGTGGTGGACTGGTTAGGTTTATGAAAAGGTGGTAGATTGGTTAGGTTTGGGAATAGGTGGTGGATTTGGTTAGATTTATGAAAAGGTGGTGGTTTGGTTAGGTTTATGAAACGGTGGTGGATTGGTTAGGTTTATGAAAAGGTGGTGGTTTGGTTAGGTTTATGAAACGGTGGTGGTTTGGTTAGGGAAAAGGTAGTGGTTTGGTAAAGTTTATGAAAAGGTGGTGGATTGGTTAGGTTTATGAAAAGGTGGTGGTTTGGTTAGGTTTATGAAAAGGTAGTGGTTTGGTTTGGTTTATGAAAAGGTGGTGGATTGGTTAGGTTTATGAAAAGGTGGTGGATTGGTTAGGTTTATGAAAAGGTGGTGGTTTGGTTAGGTTTATGAAAAGGTGGTGGATTGGTTGGGTTTATGAAAAGGTGGTGGATTGGTTAGGTTTATGAAAAGGTGGTGGTTTGGTTAGGGAAAATGTAGTGGTTTGGTTAGGTTTATGAAACGGTGGTGGATTGGTTAGGTTTATGAAAAGGTGGTGGTTTGGTTAGGTTTATGAAACGGTGGTGGTTTGGTTAGGGAAAAGGTAGTGGTTTGGTAAAGTTTATGAAAAGGTGGTGGATTGGTTAGGTTTATGAAAAGGTGGTGGTTTGGTTAGGTTTATGAAAAGGTAGTGGTTTGGTTAAGTTTATGAAAAGGTGGTGGATTGGTTAGGTTTATGAAAAGGTGGTGGTTTGGTTAGGTTTATGAAAAGGTGGTGGTTTGGTTAGGTTTATGAAAAGGTGGTGGTTTGGTTAGGTTTATGAAAAGGTGGTGGATTGGTTAGGTTTGGGAAAAGGTGGTGGTTTGGTTAGGTTTATGAAAAGGTGGTGGATTGGTTAGGTTTATGAAAAGGTGGTGGCTTGGTTAGGTTTATGAAAAGGTGGTGGATTGGTTAGGTTTGGGAATAGGTGGTGGATTTGGTTAGGTTTATGAAAAGGTGGTGGTTTGGTTAGGTTTATGAAAAAGTGGTGGTTTGGTTAGGGAAAAGGTGGTGGTTTGGCTAGGTTTATGAAAAGGTGGTGGATTGTTTAGGTTTGGGAAAAGGTGGTGGACTGGTTAGGTTTATGAAAAGGTGGTGGATTGGTTAGGTTTATGAAAAGGTGGTGGTTTGGTTTGGTTTATGAAAAGGTGGTGGATTGGTTAGGTTTATGAAAAGGTGGTGGATTGGTTAGGTTTATGAAAAGGTGGTGGATTGGTTAGGTTTATGAAAAGGTGGTGGTTTGGTTAGGGAAAATGTAGTGGTTTGGTTAGGTTTATGAAAAGGTGGTGGACTGGTTAGGTTTATGAAAAGGTGGTGGACTGGTTAGGTTTATGAAAAGGTGGTGGACTGGTTAGGTTTATGAAAAGGTGGTGGTTTGGTTAGGTTTATGAAAAGGTGGTGGATTGGTTAGGTTTATG
>NW_025743016.1:0-3127 GCF_021292245.1 Micropterus dolomieu | reverse complement strand
AAGTTTGATTGATTGATCAGAGGAAGGTCTGTCTCATGCTGCATTATTTCCTCTACCAGCAGTGTCAAATAACAATTAATTTAAAGAAAGGCGCGTTCACGCTGACTCTTTTAACTGTTTTTTTTTTTTAGTGTTTTATTTACTTATTGATTAATTAAGAAACTAATTAGGGTATTAATCAGTAATAATTGTACTGATTAGTTCTGTTGTTTCACTTTATTTCTTTGACTCTGAATCAGAGACAATCCAAGCCACATTTTAGATGTTAGCTGATCAGCCTGCTGATCAGCTGCCTGCAAACTAAACAGGAAATTGATCTGAAGGTGAAATGTGTTTAAACTCGTCTTCACTGCTGGTTTCCTGTCTGCCTCTGTGGAGCCTGAAACTGATCATCAATAACTCTGTTTTATCCATTTATTGATCTGCTCAGCGACTCACAGTTCGTCTGAAACAATGTCTCGTCAGTGAAGAAAGGAAAAATAAAACGGATAAGATGTTGGTCAGAATGTAAAGAAATAAACTGTGAAGTCAGAAGAATGATTCAATCTGAGGAAATAAAGTGTTGTATGATCAAAAAAGTTCAGGGTCAATAAAGCTTTGTATAGATCTGTTGAACATGATCATTTATTTACTCATCTGATTACATTTACTCATTTAGCTGTCAAACCCAGGTCTCTTAAACCAAATGCATGTCTTATCCACTGCTCTATCACTGTCCCGCACTAAATGTGGACTTCCACTGGTTTCCATTCTACACTAGTTTCCAGTGTAGACTGGTTTCCAGTGCAGGCTGGTTTCCACTGGTTTCCATTCCAAACTGGTTTCCACTGGTTTCCAGGGCAGACTGGTTTCCACTGGTTTCCATTCCAAACTGGTTTCCACTGGTTTCCAGGGCAGACTGGGTTCCACTGGTTTCCAGTGCAGACTGGTTTCCAGTGTAGATTGGTTTCCACTGGTTTCCAGTGCAGACTGTCCAGTTTGGAGCGGGTTCCATTGGTTTCCATTCCACACTGGTTTCCAGTGCAGACTGTCCAGTTTGGAGTGGGTTCCACTGGTTTCCATTCGACACTGGTTTCCAGTGCAGACTGGTTTCTACTGGTTTCCATTCCACACTGGTTTCCAGTGCAGACTGGTTTCTACTGGTTTCCATTCCACACTGGTTTCCAGTGTAGACTGGTTTCTACTGGTTTCCATTCCACACTGGTTTCCAGTGTAGACTGGTTTCCACTGGTTTCCATTCCACACTGGTTTCCACTGGTTTCCATTCCACACTGGTTTCCACTGGTTTCCATTCCACACTGGTTTCCATTCCACACTGGTTTCCAGTGCAGACTGGTTTCCACTGTTTTCCATTCCACACTGGATTCCACTGTTTTCCGTTCCACACTGGTTTCCAGTTTGGTTTCCACTGGTTTCCACTGTTTTCCACTCCACACTGGTTTCCAGTGCAGACTGGTTTCCACTGGTTTCCAGTGCAGACTGGTTTCCAGTTTGGAGGGGGTTCCATTCGTTTCCATTCCACACTGGTTTCCAGTGTAGACTGGTTCTCACTGGTTTCCAGTGCAGACTGTCCAGTTTGGAGCGGGTTCCATTGGTTTCCATTCTATAGTGGTTTAATGGTTTCCAGTGTAGACTGGTTTCCATTCCACACTGGTTTCCAGTGTAGACTGTCCAGTTTGGAGTGGGTTCCACTGGTTTCCATTCCTCACTGGTTTCCAGTGCAGACTGGTTTCCACTGGTTTCCATTCCACACTGGTTTCCAGTGCAGACTGATTTCCAGGCCAGACTGGTTTCCACTGGTTTCCATTCCACACTGGTTTCCATTTCACACTGGTTTCCAGTGTAGACTGGTTTCCACTGGTTTCCAGTGCAGACTGTACAGTTTGGAGTCGGTTCCACTGGTTTCCAGTATAGACTGGTTTCCACTGGTTTCCAGGGCAGACTTTCCAGTTTGGAGGAGGTTCCATTGGTTTCCATTCTACAGTGGTTTAGCGGTTTCCAGTGTAGATTGGTTTCCACTGGTTTGCATTCCAGACTGGTTTCCACTGGTTTGCATTCCACACTGGTTTCCACTGGTTTGCATTCCACACTGGTTTCCACTGGTTTGCATTCCACACTGGTTTCCACTGGTTTGCATTCCACACTGGTTTCCACTGGTTTGCATTCCACACTGGTTTCCACTGGTTTCCAGTGCAGACTGGTTTCCACTGGTTTCCATTCCACACTGGTTTCCACTGGTTTCCAGGTCAGACTTTCCAGACTGGTTTCCACTGGTTTCCACTGTTTTCCACTCCACACTGGTTTCCAGTGCAGACTGGTTTCCACTGGTTTCCAGTGCAGACTGGTTTCCAGTTTGGAGGGGGTTCCATTCGTTTCCATTCCACACTGGTTTCCAGTGTAGACTGGTTCTCACTGGTTTCCAGTGCAGACTGTCCAGTTTGGAGCGGGTTCCATTGGTTTCCATTCTATAGTGGTTTAGTGGTTTCCAGTGTAGACTGGTTTCCATTCCACACTGGTTTCCAGTGTAGACTGTCCAGTTTGGAGTGGGTTCCACTGGTTTCCATTCCTCACTGGTTTCCAGTGTAGACTGGTTCTCACTGGTTTCTAGTGCAGACTGTCCAGTTTGGAGCAGGTTCCATTGGTTTCCAGTGTAGACTGGTTTCCACTGGTTTCCAGTGCAGACTGTCCAGTTTGAAGGGGGTTCCACTGGTTTCCAGTATAGACTGGTTTCCAATGGTTTCCAGGGCAGACTTTCCAGTTTGGAAGAGGTTCCATTGGTTTCCAGTATAGACTGGTTTCCAGTGCAGACTGGTTTCCACTGGTTTCCATTCCACACTGGTTTCCAGTCTAGATTGGTTTCCACTCCACACTGGTTTCCACTGGTTTCCACTCCACACTGGTTTCCACTGGTTTCCACTCCACACTGGTTTCCACTGGTTTCCACTCCACACTGGTTTCCACTGGTTTCCACTCCACACTGGTTTCCACTGGTTTCCATTCCACACTGGTTTCCAGTGTAGACTGGTTCTCACTGGTTTCCAGTGCAGACTGTCCAGTTTGGAGCGGGTTCCATTGGTTTCCATTCTATAGTGGTTTAGTGGTTTCCAGTGTAGACTGGTTTCCATTC
>NW_025743015.1:0-670 GCF_021292245.1 Micropterus dolomieu | reverse complement strand
GGAAATCAAGGTCCCAGAGTCTGGAGGAAGAGAGGAGAGGCACAGACTCCACATTGCTTGAAGTCCAGTGTAGTTTCCACAGTCAGTGATGGTTTGGGGTGCCATGTCATCTGCTGGTATTGGTCCACTGTGTTTTGAGGTCCAAGGTCAACGCAGCCGTCTACCAGGAAGTTTTAGAGCACTTCATGCTTCCTGCTGCTGACCAACTTTATGGAGATGTAGATTTCATTTTCCAACAGGACTTAGCACCTGCACACAGTGCCAAAGCTACCAGTATCTGGTTTAAGGACCATGGTATCCCTGTTCCCAAGTGAAAAAGAAATATACTTAAGTGCATCCAAAAAAAGTGCTACTTATCATATTTTAATTGTACTATACTAAGTGTATATTAAATGTGTTATTTTGGAACAACTTAAAGTATGTTCAGTGTCATTTTAGAAATACTTAGTCAACTTTAAGATAATTGCAATATATTTTAATATACTTAGATGTGTTAAAATTGACCTATTTTAAGTACCTTTACTGTAATTTAAATATACTTTTTTAAATTTAACTTAAAATACCCTTTTGTACTATACTTGAAGAACAGTTTAAATATATTTTAAATGTGTTCCCTGAACATTTTTATTAGCATTTCAGCATATTAGTAATTTATTACTAGTATACTCCA
>NW_025743014.1:0-5873 GCF_021292245.1 Micropterus dolomieu | reverse complement strand
TCCAGCTACCATCCAACAACATTTAATTATCATCCTTTGTCTGAATTGACTTAAAATAACATTTCAGAACTTGTAATATCTTCCACATACTGCTGTCACATTTTTTTGTTTTGTTTAATCACTAGCACAACAAATCCTGACTATATCATAAACCACTGAAGTTTAACAGTGTGGGACTCCCTCTAGTGGACGTTGTGGAGTATTCTGTTGTCTTTGCTCCAAAGGTTTTTGTACAGAGTTTTGGTGTTTCCTGTCACTGTGGGCCTCACAGCACAGTAGTACACAGCAGAGTCTGTCACTGCAGCAGAGGAGATCTGCAGATGAAACTCCTTTGCTGTTTTGTCATGTGTCAAAGAAAAGCGTTGTATTTTCTCTGAATATTCCATGATGAGAAACTGTGGAGATGAACTGGACTTCTGTTGATACCAGTAGAGGTTGTTGACAGAGCCTGAATAGTTGCAGGAGAGAGTCACAGAGTCTCCTTCCAAAGCCAGAATTACATCTTTAAATGGTTTCACTAAATCCTCAGAGGATCCTGAAGAAGACAAAGATAGATTTCACTCTGACATTTGTGTTTTATTAAATATCTTTGCACCTATTTTAGCAGAGTTTTAATACATTCAAAACATATTTTAATGTCTACATTTCCTTTTACATCTTGCTACATCTTTTGATTTCTTACCAGTGTGAAACATGAAGATGATCATCCAAACTAAGCAGAGCTGCATCATTTCCACTTGTACTGAATGAAAGAGAGAACACAGCAGCTCTTCACTTCCAACATGAAGCCTTTCATATTCAGTTGTGGAGCTCCTCCTCTTGCTGTGCTCTGTTTCCATTCAGGCTGATGGAAGCTTTAGAAATGACAGTGATGCTGCAGTCATCATCATCCAAGAAGGTCAGACTGAAGGAGAATCTGCAGGAAACTGAAGGAATCTGGACACAAACACCTGTCTTTCCCTTCAAGGTAGAATTAATACAATCAAAATGAATGTGTTACCGCGTCTCAACTTTCTATTGTTTATGCTGCCGCTCTGTCCCCCTCCAAGTTATTTCAAAGATATCCACTCTATGGTTTCCAATTTCATCTGGGATGAGAAACGGCCCAGAATCCGCCTGACCACACTGCAACGACCCAAACTGTTGGGAGGTCCGGCTGTTTGGGGACATGTATGACGCCCATGGTCTTCGTTCCATCCGAGACTACAGAGTTTTGGTGTTTCCTGTCACTGTGGGCCTCACAGCACAGTAGTACACAGCAGAGTCTGTCACTGCAGCAGAGGAGATCTGCAGATCGACTCGATTCCTCTCCTCATTTAGGTTAGCGGTCAGTTGAGGGTGTGGAGGTTTTGCTTCCACCACTGAAGGCTCTTTTGCATCAGTGATCAGGAGAAGGAACTGAGGAGCTGATCCAGGATCCTGTCGATACCACTGGAGATTCTCGGCTTTAACTGAATAGCTACAGGACAGAGTAACACTACGGCCCTCTGATGAGAACACTTCAGCTCTGCTGGCAGTAATATCATCTTCCAAGGTGTTACCTAGTGAGGGAAACAACATGTTAGATTCAGAGTTCTGTTCCAAAGGCAGACATCCATCATTTAAAACCAGCACTCACTGTCAGAAACACACGTACCTACGAGAGCTGAAAAGAACAAAAGTGCAGCGAGTTTCTCCATGTTGACAGAGGAGAAATGCTGGAACTGAATGTTCAGTATGAATACGTTCTGTCAGTTGTGTTTGGTCTGATGTTCACAGCTGGAATCAAAGAGTTCTCTGCCATGAAGCAGCTCTGCAGTCAGTAGGAGGAGACTCATATTTCACAGTAGTTTCATTTCTGAAGCTCTTCATCACAGCTGGGTCTCATTCTAAATCTGCTAATGCCTCTTAATTCTGTTTTTGTTCATAAAATGGCAATAAATATTTGAACATCATGATTTAATGTTGTTTACACTTTAATAGTTTTGTCTTTTGGATATAAATTGAAGGCGTTTTAAAGCTGAAACAATTTTGAGATTCAACCTCTTGGAAACTAACACCTATTTCCAGAAAAAAAGGCCTAAAATAACATACCTAAAATAAATCAGTAATAACTCCTCAACCATTACGCCTAGCTGCATAATTCTGGTCTCCTTTGAGGCCAGAAACTAAGGGATATGGAGAAACTGTAAATGAACCATTTGGTGATGGTGCAGTGGATAAGACTATGCCTTTGGTGTGAGAGACCCGGGTTCAATCCCCCACTGTGACACATTCACCACTGTGTCCCTGAGCAAGACACTTAACCCCTAGTTGCTCCAGAGGCTCTGACATGTGTAGCAATAGTAAGTCGCTTTGAATAAAAGCCTCAGCTTAAATGTAAATGTACTGGGAGTTTTCTTCAAAACACTATTTCTGTCCATACAACCATGTTCCAAAAAATATAAAGCTTCCAAAACATTGAAATATTGATAAAAACAGTGAATATTGATCAACATTCCTGTGACCTAAAGCACTCCCATGCTTTACAGGCATACAAGTTGATAACAGAACCTCCTACAGGGCTGTAGGTGGGCTCGTTCTCTTCGTATTGAAGAGACGAACTGATGGTACACTGGATGTCTGTGTAGCTCATACGGGCCAGTAGAGGCCGATAATGACCATCTGTTCCAAAGCAACTCTTCTTCTCTCCTTCATTTTGATGAGAAAAGAAACCTAAAGAAGCGGCACGGTGGTATAGTGGTTAGCGCTGTCGCCTCACAGCAAGAAGGTTGCAGGCTCGAACCCGGCCCCGGCCTTTCTGTGTAGAGATGTTCTCCCCGTGTCTGCGTGGATTCTCTCCAGGTGCTCCGGCTTCCTCCCACCGTCCAAAGACATGCAGGCTAGGTTGATTGGTGACCCTATATTGTCCTTAGGTGTGAGTGTGACTGGTTGTTTGTCTATGTGTGGCCCCGTGATGGATCGGCGACCTGTCCAGGGTGTACCCTGCCTAAAGAGCTCACTGATTGTGCAATACCAAGATGGCGGGCTCTATTGACACAGAAAACAGCTGTTTTTGGACTGAATCCAGGGAAAAGACAAAAGTATGTCAGCGTTGTAACTGTAAGCATATATTGCTGCGTTTGTTATTAGTCGGCTCTGAGTTTTGTGAGTTGATTGATAGGAGTTATACAGCTGATCAGAGCTGGAGCTCAGCTTTCTTTAGAGTGGTCGTAGTAGGATGAGATGAGATGAACTGCAGCCCTGTACAGTGATTACAGAGCAATTTATGTTGTGATATAAGTTCATTTAGATGCGTGGTTGGTTAGGTGTGGATAAAAATGGTCTGTTTGAGATGTAGCTGAGCCTCCTAGCTTCAAGGAGGTGTGTGGCATGCATATGAAGACAAGACAATGTGATCATCCGTGACTTCCCATTTGCAGTTTGAGGCGAAAATCGATCGGTCAGTGCTTAAGTCAACCTGACTGTATATTTTAAAACATCACGTATTAACTTTTGATATTTCACCAGGTGACAATTTAAAACATCATAAAAACATATTCATGGTACCATGGCTGTTGCTACGAGACATCCTGTCCCTACAAAACCAGAGTGAGAGCTGTGTTTGTACACTCAGCAGGTGGGTGTTGGGCTGGCTGGTTTGTCCCTTGTCGCAGATTATGTTTGTAACTTTCATGAACAAAATCTGAAGGAGCATCCGGGGGGAGGAGGGTGTTCGGTTTGGGGGCCTGAGCATTTTTTCTCTGCTATTTGCAGATGATGTGGCTCTGTTGGCTTCATCAGACTGTGACCTCCAACATGAACTGGGACGAGTTGCAGTTGAATGTGAAGTGGTCAGCACCTCCATGTCTGAAGTCATGGTTCTCTGCTGGAAAACGCCGGATGGCTCCTTGTTGGGTGGGAGAGAGTTGTTGCTCCAAGTGACGGACTTCAAGTATCTTGTGGTCTTGTTCACCAGTGACGGTAAAATGAAGCATGACATCGACAGGCAGATTGGTGCGGCGTCAGCAGTCATGCAGGCGTTGTACCAGACCTGTTAGGAGTGTGGTTTTGTGTTCATGTCTTTCCTGTTTAAGTCCGTTTTTGGTTCTGAGTTTCTCTCTGTAGCCTTGTTTATTTTTATTCAGGCACATGTTCTAGTTTACTTAGTATCTGGTTTCATGGTTTTGGGTTTTGTATTTCTGTGGTTCATTATTTGATCATGTTTAAGTCTTTTGTTCATTCTCATGTTTAAGTTTTCTTAGTATCTGTCTGGCCTCTTATCTTAGTTCTTAGTCTTGCATTTTACTTCTTAGCCTCAGTTCTTAGTCCAGTGCCTTTTGTTCTTAGTTGTGTGCTTTAGTTCATGTTTAGTGTCATTCCTGGTCTTTGTACTTCTGTGTTTTATTATTTTGATCTGTGTCTTAGTACTTAGTCTTATGTCTCCATGTTCTAGTATAGTCCTGTCTCCTGTTTGGTCCTGTCTCTGTCCATGCCCTGATTTTGCAGTCTTTCCATGTTTTGTGTTTTACTTTGGTAGATCTTTCCATGTGTGTTCCTGTGTACTTTACTTCCTGTTTTATTTTGTAATCTTCTGTGCCTGGTGTTCTTGTCTAGCTTTGTTCCTGTTGTTGGTTAGTGTATTGTCTTGATTATTAGTTTGTTACCTCTGCCTTTTTTCTTTATGGATCTGTGTATTGTTGTGTTTATAGTCATTTCGGTTTATTCTGTTCTGTATTACTTTCTTGCCTGGTTAGCTTGCTGTTTCACTGTGTGTCTGCTGTGCCTGATTAGCTCCTCATGTCTTTCACCTGTGCACTCCCGCCCTGCTCGTTTACTTGTGTATTTAAGACCTCAGTTTTGTTCAGTCTTTGTCACGTCCTTTGTCTGTGTTGCGTGTTCTGTCCCGTCCCTGCGCTTTGGATTATTTTGTTGGATTGTACTTTGTTCTTTGTTCTCGGACTCTTCCCTTTGGATTATGTTTTGTTTGGCGTTACCTTTTGTTTGAACATTTGCCGCTGTGCTCCCAGCGTAAGCCTGCTTAGTTTTGGGTGCATTTGGGTCTGCACCTCAGCTCTCTGCTCCTGCACTCAGCTGCCCATGACAAGACCGTTGTGGTGAAGAGGAAGCTGAGCGTGAAGGCAAACCTTGTGTATGGAATTGTTTCATATTATAGGGACTGTGGTCTCTGTTGGACATGTTGAAGGTCAGATCTGACACATTATTAATTTTAGTTTCACTATACATTTATTTGTTGTAATGGAGAAATGGGCTTGTGTTTGAAGCCTCCTGCAGGTGGTTTCTCTCTGATGTGGATTTGCTGCTCCTGTGAATCCTCCCCCAGTGATTCATTAGCAGCTGGAACCACAGTGACTCTGATAAAACAGGAATTAGCAGAATCCATCTGATATGAAGCTGTGGTTTGAATACCACTTCCCTCCTCTTTGAAGAGTAGTCAGATATCTGGGTTCAGGTTTTTGTACAGCCTCTTCTACACTTTGTATCACTGTGTTTCTAGAGCACAGTAGTAGAGAGCTGTGTCTGCCAGGGTTAGATCTCTGATGGTCAGTGTAGTTGATGTTGCTGATGTTTCAGATTCATATTGATCATTAGGAATATACTTATAATCACTTGATGATTTTGCTCCTTTCCAGAGTATAAACTGAGGTGCCTGAAGGTCAGAATGATGTTTGTACCAGTGAAGGAGAATATAGGTGTCACTTGTCTGATAGTTGCATGTGAGTGTGACAGATTGTCCTTCTCTTTTACTGACTTCCTCTTGTACAGGAGAGATTGTGTCTCCAGCTATTAGTCCTGGAAAAAGTAGAGCAAATGAAGCCATTAGACTAACATTGTTCATGAGGCTGAGAGGAGAAGACAGTGGAAAATGGCAGCTGTACAGTGTTACTCTGTGG
>NW_025743013.1:1688-4822 GCF_021292245.1 Micropterus dolomieu | reverse complement strand
GACTTCAAAGTGGTGACTGACAGCAATCCGCTGACTTACATCTTAACATCTGCAAAACTTGATGCAACGAGTTACAGGTGGCTGTCAGCACTTTCCACTTACTCTTTCCAACTCCAGTATCGAGCCGGCAAGCAAAACCTAGATGCCGACGCACTGTCTCGCCGCTCTCATGGAGCACCAGAGGATGATCCCACATCTAGAAAAGAAAGTGAGAGAATCCGACAGTTTGCACTTCATCACCTGAGCAATGTTGAACCTTCACACACTGTTCCTCTTGATGTAGTCCAAGCTATCTGTGACCGACACACTGTCCAAATTGCTGAAGACAGCAATGATAAACTCCCAAACCACGGGGTAGCTTTAGTTGAGTCCCTTTCTCATCATTCCATGGCTATCCCAGACAGCTTTCAGGAAGAGCAAATTGATGGGTTTCCTCTCATCCCATCTCTTTCTGAGGATGAGCTAAGAGAAAAGCAGAGATCTGATCCTGCAATCAATGAGGTGATCATTCAAATGGAGACTGGTCAAACTCCACCTTCCCGTCTTAAGGTTGAACTGCCTGAACTCCCGTTGCTGCTGCGTGAGCTCAACCGGCTGGAGCTACACAATGGAGTGCTCTATCGAAGGAGACAAGATGGGCCCAATATCATCTTTCAGCTAGTGCTTCCTGAGGAGCTAAGATCAGTAGCACTAAAAAGCCTCCATGATGACATGGGCCACATGGGAGTTGAGCGGACTGTAGATCTAGCCAGAGCCAGATTTTATTGGCCAAAGATGTATATGGCTATTGAAAAGATGATCGGAACTTGTGAGCGTTGTGTACGCAGGAAGTCCCCACCTGAGAGAGCCGCACCACTGATGAATATAAAGACAAGTAGGCCTCTTGAATTGGTGTGTATGGATTTCTTGTCCTTGGAACCAGACCGGTCCAACACAAAAGATATTTTGGTCATCACTGATCACTTCACTAAGTACGCTGTAGCTGTGCCAACACCCAACCAGCGAGCTCGCACCGTAGCAAAGAGTCTGTGGGAGAATTTCATAGGTCATTATGGCTTCCCAGAGCGACTACATAGCGACCAAGGCCCCGACTTTGAGTCAAAGACCATAAAAGAACTCTGTGAGCTCACTGGCACGAAGAAAGTGCGTACAACTCCATACCATCCGAGAGGAAATCCGGTTGAGAGATTCAATCGCACTCTCCTCCAAATGCTTGGTACACTAAGTCATCATGAAAAACAGCACTGGAAAGACTTTGTGAAACCTCTTGTCCATGCGTACAATTGTACAAAAAATGAAGTGACAGGATTCTCCCCCTATGAATTGATGTTTGGGAGACAACCAAGGCTTCCAATCGATCTAGCCTTTAGGTTGCCCATCAACACTGACAAGAAGTCACATTCTCAATATGTCAGTGACTTGAGGTGTCGCTTGGAAGAGAGCTACAAGATTGCTACTTCTAATGCACAGAAGAATGCAGATTGCAATAAAATGCGATTTGATAAACGGGTCATCAATTCAACCCTGGAGGTGGGTGACAGAGTTCTTGTCCGCAATGTCAAGTTGCGCAGAAAGCACAAACTAGCGAATAAGTGGGAGGATGATGAGTACGTTGTTGTCAAGAAAGCTGGTGACTTACCGGTCTACACAGTTAAGCCTGAAAGCAAAGATGGACCTGTGCGTACTCTACATCGCGACCTGCTCCTTGCTTGTGGCTTTCTGCCAGCAACAACTTTGACGGACGAGCCTCCCAAACAACCATCAGTCATGAGACGGAGGACAAGACAGAGTCCCATCAATGAGGGTGAGGAGGAGGAGTTTTCTGTCTCAGAGGATATGCCTGCTTGGATATCTGTTCATCTTCCTACCCAAGAACCTGATGTGTTAATCACTGTTCATGAGACTCACGAGTTGAGCAATCCTTGTGAGACTACACAATGTAATGCACCTGATGTGTTTCCTACTCCTGTACCATCTGTGGTTAAATCCCTTGCAGAGGACAGTGACAAAGAATCCACACAGAACTTACCTGAACCTCCGGAGCCAGAACTTGTCAACTTACCTGAACCTGTGAACTCACCTTGTGGAGATATCCCACCTGAACATGACGATTTACCTGAATCTGACACCTTACCTGTTGATGATCCTCTGAACACATGTCAGCAGCCACCTGAGTCGTCGTCTCTCATTAATGAGGAATTCCCTGTGTTGCCAGAAACAACATCCCCGGAAGAGGAGGGATCTGAAATGGCAAGCACTGTAACTGAACAGCCTAAACCAGTAGAAGCACGGAGTGACGGACCCCAAGTTGCTCAAACCCCTCTTCGTCGCTCTCATAGAACACATGGAAAGCCTGAGAGATTAAACTACACAAGATTAGGTAGCCCTTTATTGTTTGTGGCGAATGCCCTCTTCCAAGGTCTGAGTGAGGCGTTTGCAAGTTCCCTTCAGGGATTTGATTACTCAGACATACAGCCACAACCATCTTTGGCACTATAAACAAACTTGGGACTCCATCGTCACCCTGCATATGCACAGGGACGTGCATACCTTCAGAAGGGGAGGGTGTAACACAGATGAAATGATCTAGGTTTAAAAATAGGAAAAGCCTATAAAAATCTGAATGAGTGATTTTATTTTTGAAATGCAACTTGAGAGATTATCTAAGGATTTTAAAGGGTTAAAATTCAGTTACCAGGGCAAAATAGACCGACAGGTTAGTTTGGCCAATCAGCTGACAGCAGGTAGGCCCGCCCACCTCCCGCGTTTCTGGGAGCGAGCGAAAAGTTTTTTCCCCCCGCTGCTGTGTGTGTGTGGAGAGACAGAAGTGCTACTCTGCTGTAGAGGATGAAAACTGTGAAAACGGAGAAACCTGGAGAAAATACAGCTAAAAAACGAACTACACTGAGGCTAACTTCAACACTACAAACGTGGTAGCTAACTGCTGTGAGAGTTTAGTTGTAAGTTCAGTGTTTAGATATAGCGCTTGAGACGACTACTAGCAGCGTCGGTAGCTTTGATGTCCGTAGGAAAGTAAACACCCACAGTATGTATATCATTGTGTATTGTGAATTTCATGTAGTGTATATTATTGCATGAGACTTAAGCAGTGAATATTTCTCTGACCCTGTCTG
>NW_025743013.1:0-1668 GCF_021292245.1 Micropterus dolomieu | reverse complement strand
TGAATATTGAGAGAGAGGCACAGAAAGTAAACACCCACAGTATGTATATCATTGTGTATTGTGAATTTCATGTAGTGTATATTATTGCATGAGACTTAAGCAGTGAATATTTCTCTGACCCTGTCTGTTGACAGGTCAGGTTTTTTTTGTGTGTGCGTGTTTCTTCTTCCATTGTCTGGATTGGATCTGCGGATGAAAATTGATGGCGAGCCGTCCCTCTTGAATGATCGTGGGAGCCATTCCCTCTTCAGGATCACTGGACCTGTCCCGCTGCTACTGCACTTTGCGGTGTGGTAGGCCCCACTACAACACAAAACCCCTTCACTCACCTTCACACTCCTTCCCCCACACACATACATACACCAACCCTATGGAACTCTGAACTCTGACTTACCTTCGACACATCCATTTTTTGTTTGGACTTTGGACTCACTTAAACAAACTCACCTGTTCACACCTTGGGACTGAGAATTTGGAGCTGAGTAGTAGGAATCATTCCTGCAGTTAAGGGTTACTGTTGTACTGTGTGAATTCTATTGGATTGTATTATTGAACTGGATCTGAACAAACTTGAATGTGGTGTTATTAACAGAAATTCAGGTTAAAGGGTGCACCCGGGAATTTAATTATAGAACTACTTCAAAGAGTGAAATGCTCTCTTTAAATTTGGAAAGCAAGCATTTCATGCTGATGTCATAGCCTGATTGTGATATCAATAATCGCCTTATTCATTGCTTGTTTTATTATTGTACTTTTTCATTTTTGGTACCAACCAATATTTTTATTTTTATACATATCTTCAAATATAAGAAGCCGGCATTATCTTACATCTAATCCTTGGTCTCTGAGTCTCATTTTAAACACCTCACTTTTGCTCCAGCAGCCGAACCAACCGACTTAACCAACCAATCAGATCACGGCCCTACCCATAATCCTTCCTGTGTGCTACATAACCTTTCTCAAATATGTCCATTTCGGAGGAAAGCAATGCAGCGTTTTTTTAAAACCAAGTATCTTAATAGCCTGCAGATGCCTTTTCAGAATCAGAAGGAGCTTTATTGTCAAGTAGTGTTTTACACATACGAGGAATTTGCTGTGGTGATAAGGTGCTACATGTAGACAAACATACAGTCAACATAAATAAATGTGGAAATATATAAATATGGAATAAGTTAAGTTTTTGTAGCAACTTGTATAGTGTAGTGTTTTGGGGTAACATAAATATTATCGCAGGAGTCCGGAAGGATAGCTTTGGATAAATAAATAAAAGCCAGGGAATAAATGACAAGCTGTGTTTTCCCTGAATCGACTGAAACACACGTTTGTGTCAGGTTGCCTTTGGCCTGGATTTAGGATGACATGGTAAAACAAAGCTTTGTAGAAACAAGGGTAGGCTCGCTATCAATACTGCACAGACTGAAGGGCTCATAAAAAGACAAATGAGGCTTAAACTGTTCACTGATGACCATGTAAAGATAGTTGTTCCACTTATGGTGATTTCTTACTTTCTTTGTGTTTGTATGTTCTATTTTAGGAGATACTTTAATCTGACAGTGATGATAAATAAAATGCAAATTAATTATTTATGTCAAATTTGATCTAAAATCATCAATCAATAGATGTTACAAGCTATAACCTAGAGTAGCTAAATATTTTTAGTAAATGTAG
>NW_025743012.1:0-1929 GCF_021292245.1 Micropterus dolomieu | reverse complement strand
TTACGTATTGTAACCCCAGATTCTATGAGTATAGGCGTAGCCCTCTAAGAGCTGTCGCTATTGGGTTCATCCCCGCGCGCATGCGCAGTCCTGAAGATTTCTTTCGCGCCCATGTGCCGTGCACGGGCCTCTCTCAGGTCCGCAATTTAGGTATATAATACCGGCGAGACCAGAGATCTGCTCCCAAGAGGTCAGCTTTTTTTCTTCAGCCGACGCTGGTGGGACCAGTCGGGCCCGCAGCTTAGAGGGCTACGCCTATACTCATAGAATCTGGGGTTACAATACGTAACCAACGTTCTATTTCGTATAGGCTTTGCCCTCTAAGAGCTGTCGCTATTGGGATAAGGGCGAAGCCAGATGTAGTCAATGCCCACTGGACCCCCAGCGGTCATAAGCATTAACACACCAGCTCACAGTACCCTAATCACACAATGCATGATAGAGACCAAAATGTAGGTCAATGTTTCCGTCTGGTCTCGAACCAGGTACCTTCGGCATAGAAGGCGAGCGTCTGATCCATTACGCTACGGAAACTGAGATTCACAGCTATCCGCATTAGACCAGATAACAGGATGGCTGAACGCATCACTCCCTGCCTCCCACCTGCCGCTGTGAGGAAATTGGAACGAGAGTTACGCATTGTAACCAGTCCCAACAACGAGCAGAGCGGGCAGGAGGATGGAACAACACACACGCATCCCGGCAACGGGGGGTGTGTGTGCGCACGAGAGCGCCCAGAGTACAGGCACACACAGACGCACACTGTGGCTTATGTTGAGGGAACAGTAAGGACGGTTGTTACGCATTGTGGCAGTCCAACTGGAGCGCAACTAAGACAGAAAGAGCCCCAACAGCCCGTGGCAAGAGGAGCCTTACCGGCTCCTTTACAGGGAAGCCTATGTGTGCGTAACGTGCCCCGAGCCAGCAGCGTCGCGCCTGGTCTCCAGAACATTCAGTACCGAGTGCGTTAGGGAAAACTCCGATGCATCACGTAAATAGAAGCGGATAAAGGGGCAGGGTGAAGCCCATGATGCCGCCATCCCGCTGAACAGCGCTGTGGAGGAGGACACGGCTCTTGTCGAGTGCGCACGGATGCCGGGTGGGGGGTCCTCCCCAGCCGCAACGTACACCTGTGTGATGGCCTCACACAGCCAATGAGCCAACCGTTGTTTTGACAGAGACTTGCCTCGTGAATGCTCTCTGTAGTGAACAAACAGCTGTTGAGTTTTTCTGAGGGCAGCCGTGCGCTCTACATAATGAGACAACGCGCGCACCGGGCAGAGACGATGAGATGCTTCCTCCGCCTCGTTTCGATGAGGAGGAGGGAAAAAACCTTCCAGGGAAATAATCCGTGACCTGAAGGAGCTAGTGAGGAGGCTAGGAGCTAGCCTTGGGCATGAATGCTGGGTTCGGCCTCAAGGTGGCGGAGCTCCCGTCAGCTCTGATAGCGAGGCAGGATGGGGCGACTGAGAGAGCGCACAGATCGCTCACCCTCTTAGCAGAGGTCAGTGCCAAAAGGAGGGCTGTCTTCAGAGACAGCAGTCTGAGAGAAATTTGCGGCAGTGGCTCAAAGGGGGGATTGCTCAGAGCGCGCAGCACAAGCGGTAAATCCCACTGTGGCGCCAAGGGGCGCGTGACAGGCCGCTGTCTTCTCACTCCTCTTAAAAAACGCTTAACCAGCGGATGCGCAAAAAACGATCTCTCTCCAAAGCCCTCGTGGCAGGAAGAGATGGCCGCCACGTACGATTTGACCGTGGATAAAGCCAGATTTCTGTCCACCAGCAGCTGGAGGAAGGACAGAACAAGAGATAAGGGACACGAGACGGGGTCCGTGTCTCTTTCCACACACCAGTGCTGAAAAGCGGACCACTTTGCTCTATAAGAAGCAGTAGTGGAGGGAGCCCTAGCGCCTTGGATGGTGCGCACCAC
>NW_025743011.1:0-26971 GCF_021292245.1 Micropterus dolomieu | reverse complement strand
GTTATCCCTATTGCTTGTACACTTTTTTCTACCACATCTTTTCCTTCCCTTCGCCTCTCTATTAATGTGCTTGGACACAGAGCTCTGTAAACAGCCAGCCTCTTTAGCAATGACCTTTTGTGTCTTGCCCTCCTTGTGCAAGGTGTCAACGGTCGTCTTTTGGACAGCTGTCAAGTCAGCAGTCTTTCCCATGATTGTGTAGCCTACAGAACTAGACAGAGACCATTTAAAGGCCTTTGCAGGTGTTTTGAGTTAATTAGCTGATTAGAGTGTGGCACCAGGTGTCTTCAATATTGAACCTTTTCACAATATTCTAATTTTCTGAGATACTGATTTTGGGGTTTTCATTAGTTGTCAGTTATAATCATCAAAATTAAAAGGAATGAACACTTGAAATATATCAGTCTGTGTGGAATGAATGTATACACCTGTATATAGTTTGATGATTTAACACTGATTTAAAGGTTCAGTGTGTAAGTTAATGGTGAGAGTTGCGAATTGCACCCCCTCCCCTATCCAAGCGAGTTGTATAGCTACGGTGCCTGAGACAGGACAAAAGATGTCCTCTGTGAGATAGCAGGGCCAAGGCACCCTTGATAAACCCTCCTTCCTCTCCGTGTAATCTATGTAGAAGAATGATGGCTTTCAGATGTGTGGGTGAGCCATTCCAAAACTCCCTGAAACTAATGTATTTATCTAGTTTACTCAAAATTGTTGTACTTTTACGGCAAACAGAAAAACAGTCAAGTATTAAAGGCCAGTAATCCCCCCCACTTCACAGCCCCTACCCCTAATACACACACATACCTTCAAGTTATAAATACTTAACTTACATGTGGTGTCTTTATAGCTACAGAATGAGATTAGATGAAGAGTTTTGTAAACTCAACTGTGAATTTTAGATGAAAAAACACAATAGGAAATTACCCATTTTAAATGCACCCATAAACATCCCACATATAGGATTTCAAGCCAAAAACACTCCTCAGACAGAACTTCTATTTATCCCATGCTGTGCACACACGCACACATGGAGGCTAACAGTAACAGAGACGTGTTGACAGCAGCCTCGTTGGTAAATATTGAATTTAGCCAAGCAGGCTCAGTCTAATCTCCCGGCATGCACTGGGCTGATGCTCACTTATCCAGATGGACAGTTTGCAGGGAGTTATTTGGTAAACAGCTCTCATATGTTCTGCTATGTTGCAATCCAGACAAATACATGAATAACTCAGCCAACAAGTGGAGCCAACAACTTCCTCTTTCTCAAGTCTACTCAAGTTTATTTGTAATAATACATGATAGTTGAATACAGCACAAGTATATTCAGTTATTGCATTGAAACTTTTGCAGCATCTTTTAGGTTCGAAAGGAAAACATCAGACTAAGATGACTGTGTGGGTGCTCATCATCTCCTGATAGGTGATGCAACAGTATCACTACACCAACATACAGTAATGTACAGAATGAACACCTGGAGGCAGGAGTAGCAGCTTAGATATGAGGCTGCATTGGACTGGAACATTCTCCTAATTAGAGCCAAGTAGATTAATATTATTTTTTTTAGATGCACTTGACAAAGCATGAATCATGATTTTCAAATTTTTGATTCACACTAAAATGACATTTGTGCAATCACCTTATTCACACAAATATGTTACGTAGTCCTTTCAGTCAACTTTAAAAAACAAAGTCTTTTAGGAAGGAGTAAGGAAAAGACATGTTTACTGGGTGAGTAACAAAAGGAAGAAGGAAGAGAAACAACATTGTGGATAAAGTAAAACAGTAATTGTGGTTGAGGTTTCCTCACATCGTCGTCACAACATTGCTTGCTCACAGTTAAGAGAAAAGCAGATTTGTGCAGCAGCAGAAGCATTATGTACTGACTCACAGACATTCCTGCCAAGGTTGAAATTTCCATTGCTAATATGAACTTTGCGTAAGTGCTTATAATGGTAGCGCCGATTCAGCCCGGTTATTGTTTTTCCACTAAAGTAAAGCAAAGCTGAGAAAATTCCTGGGTAAATATAAACTTTGCTTAAGTACTTATATGACTGTTTTCTCTCTCCCATATGGCAGCCAAAGGCACAAAGCCTCGGGGGGAATAGCAAGCAGCTCAGCTAAGCCCCCGTCCCTATCCACTAGACAAAGAGACAGCTCTTCAAAGCAGCGCTGGGCCTTTAAACAGTTAACAGCAGTGAGCGCTTTTAAACATGACAGTGTTTGAGAATACTTTACACCACTAAACCCTTGAAGATCTCCCACACTCCTGCTCACTGCCGTCAAAAGAGAAATTTGACAAGATGAACTCATGACTATATCCTGAGCTTAGTTTCATTTTCCTTCCTCTTTACCTACTAATTGCTTTTGCTGACTCGTTGTTTTTGTTTGTCTTATTAGTTGTCTAGTCTCTAATTTGTTGACTTACATACTTCTTCTATTACTTTTATATACTCCTGACCATGACTTTTCTGCTCCCCTGTGATTCAAAAGCCACATGCTACATATACCATTCACATATTAATATGTGCCCAAAATAATTGCAATTATTTACATTTCTAAAATTGTGCTATATAATGAACTCTTCCTAAACAACAGTATTTTTTTAAAGACACTTTTGGTACAGAGACAATTGATATGCCAAAGCATACATAATTCTATATAGTTTGTGTTTTTGGTTCAATAGATCCATTGTATTTATCTTTCAGGCATTGTATACAATACAAACCATTAATATTTCAAAGTGTTCAGTATTGCACAGTAATCAACTGTATAAGCGTGTGATGATTATATGTGCAGTTAATGAGTTATATAATGTACTAAAGCCTAAGGAGGCCCATTCATTTCCACTGTACATGTATACAGCACAAGCTCCTTTCAAATTCTAAAATGCAATTTATTGCACACTGGCCAACTGTACATAAGCTGATTATGATAATATGTATAGTTAATGAGCTACAAAATGCATTGAAGCCTAGGGAGGCCCCTTCATTCCCATTGTATTAATATCTCTGCACATGTATACTGTACAAACTCCATTACATTTTTTAATACTCAGTGACCACTTTAAATAAGCTCAATGTGACAAATTGCATGAGTTATAAATTGCATTTAACTCAATGTAGTCAAATTGACTTCAATTATATTTATAACTCAGCGCCTGTATATAGAACATACTGCATTAAAATTTCAAAATGCTCAGTATTGCATGTTGATCAAATGTAACTTAGTGCATGATGATTACATGTCCAATTTACGAGTTATATATCGCATTTAAGTCTAAGGAGCGCCATTTTATTTAAAAATTGTGACTGTATTTGGGATGTTGATTGAACAGAAGACATGAAAAATCTGATGTGTGTATGCACAGTGGAAAAACACACAGACTCAGTCAGGCGTCAGACATTGCTGTTGATGTATAAGGATAATTGCTGTGAGCTAGAGGGAGATTTAAGAGTCTGGGCCCTGCTGCTGCATGACTTTATGACGGGAGTGTGAAGTGTCATCATTAGTAATGTGATTAACACCTTCTCCACCGGGGCAGTAGTGGATAGCGCTTTGTGTGAGTGTGTGTGTTTTGTGTGTAACATAGAAAAGAGACAATTAAGTTGTTGGGTTGGGGGGTGTATCTTTTGTCATTCTCACTCAAGCCTGTTATATCTAAGAATGATGGTGTGCTGCATTTGTTGCAATGGGGCTACCTCTTCCACATCGCTATAATTACCTTGCTAATATATTAGCGACCAGCATTGATTACCTGGCTAATCCGATCACAGAGCCTGCAATTGATCCTTCTGCAAACAGTCAGACAATAAGCACTTTGAGCAAAGAGACGCTCAATAGCACATCCACAATTGGATCTCTCCCAGCTTAATTGGCTAAAATAAGCCAAACATTTTGGTTTCCCTCTCAACGGTCAAATCAATGAAGGGAATGAGGCCTGAATTCAGATGACTTTCTTTACAAGCTCAGCTGAGTTGTTTTTGCCCCTCGCCATCTTCACAACGTCTCCCTTGTGTCTTTTCTTATATTTTTCTTATACATTTTTCAAACAATAGTTTGAATAGTTAGCCTCTGAAACACAGATAATGTTTTGTGGTTATGGATTGCCATCCTCCATATACGTGTTTGCCACTCATTAAAGTTTAAGTAAAAGTTAGCCTTAGAAAAGCAAAGCAACTTTTGGCTGGAGTATTACATCAACACTCTTTAAAGCCTTTTGTGTCTCCAGAGTGAGCTGCAAGAAGTCTGATAAATGTCCTCAAGTGATGTTTCTTGAGCCAGCATCGGTTGGGGCTCCAGACCATGAGTTAGAAAGAAGTGAGCTTACCAGCCCTCTGTAAAAATCTCCAACTGAACTCAGGGTCAATTGTCTTTGTGGGTAATGCAGGTACCAGGTTTTGACAATGAAGAAGAATGAGTAGAATAAAAAAAAAAACACGACACATCTGGTTCTGCTGCATTGATTATGATCCTTTTTTTCCCCCCCCCACACAGGACTGCAGTAGTAACTGGGTAATTTCAAGATGCTAATTTCAAAACCACATAGGAACATTTATCAAATTGTAGCTTTTTCATATTACACCTCTCATACCCAACATGCATGCCTCTGTGTGTCTGTGTGTCTGCTTCCCTCTCAGGGCCCATCTAAAGGCCAGCTGGTGGCTGACAGCAGCTGAGGACCATAAATCAGACGAGGAGGCAGAATTCCTTACGCCGCGTTGGCATTCACTTTGTCAGCCATGAAATAAAGATGTAGCGGAGCAGGAGGTCAAAGCATACGGAATCCACCACCCCAAAGCAACAACAACCTAACATCCACCCTTCTAAAATCTTTATCCTTCCTCAGTGACTTTCTCTCCACAGGTAGCTGCTCTCATCACCTCTTCATTTGTGTGGTCTTGTCCGGCCATAATTTATGATTGGCTTTGACTGTTACGGGTTTGTGACTGAGAAAAGAGATATCTCTGGAAGCCCAGGGAATGTGTGAAGAATTGTTTGTAGGCACGTTACCTCAAGGTCACATTTTTTTCATATACATTTTATGCTCTCAAGATAACAAATTATTATTTGGTGATGCTCATATTTATATTTTTAAAGCTGTAATTATCATATTGTGTCAAGATGTTAACCATTCATCTCATCATCACAACTTTATTATGTCTTTATTTCAAGAAAACAAATTCTCTTCACATCATCATTGTTGTGTGAAGGCCTACTTTGCTTCTCCTCCATCATTGTTTGTCTTTTATCTTGTACGGAGGAATGACTCCATAATGAAATACACTTTAACAATCCATGAAGTGCAGAAATCTGTTATCCTGATAGCCTACTATAAGATAATGATATGTTTAAGTCATGATCATAATAAAACAGTATTTGATATCTCCATGTTACAAATAAATGTGGATCTTTAGGCACATTTAATAAAAACTAAATGAACACCATCTGTAGTAAACTAATCAATATTTCCACGTGTTTAATGTGATACTTGTGTAACATGACTTACATAATGTAGTTAAGGACTAGTTGCCCGTCGCTGGACTGGTACAGGAACGCTCATATATGTTGTTTTGGGAGTCATGGACAAACAGCCTGTTCTGGCATTTAGGTTGGATCACTTGCTCTGGTGCCTTGTTCACAACACACCATACAACTAAGTAGTAGCAGACACTTAAAGGAGCAGAGATAATTGCGTATATTTATATTTTTGTGTGCATATGTATAAATATAATGTATACGCTATATTCAAAAAAAAGTTTTTGCAATTGTTTAGAGAGGTCCAGACCTCAGTGACCTCATAGCTGGCTATGGCCATGTGTTTACCTCATCTTTGGCTCTAGTGAGGATCTTTGGTCACCCATACAGACATACCAACATACACACATGTACTGTATACACACACACACACACACACACACACACACACTTACTCACACAAATACACACAGTACTCAAACTACATTTGAAAGAGCTCATTGTTGCAGCACACCTGCCTGGTCTCCATCATGACTGTGGCAACATAATGGAATCCCGTGTAGGATTTTGGCTTAATCCATGTCCTGCTTGTTCCTGCATTAGTCTGCGTGTCATGGTGACATGTAGCCATGCTTCTGCCGGGACAACGGGGGGGGGGGGATTGTGTTCACGCGGTATGTATGTCAACGTATATAACACATGTACAGCATACATCGCTCAGCAGGAATGAACAACTGACCAAGGGAGAGGTGGCAATATTGGTCAATGTGCGAGGATGCAGGGGCCAAAGGTCTAGTTTGTATCTGATATTTTTGTACTACAGTTGATTGATAATAATAAGAAATATTACCAACCAATATTAAACAACTTTATAATTTTCATACCAGAAAATACAGGATTAAAAATAACAATTATGTTTCTCCATAATTACTCTAATTAGGATGGAAAGCCGTTGAAAACAAATAACTACTGTGTATGTCACAATAATCATAAAATTAGCAATAGTTAATGTTAATAATACTGATGATAATAATAATAATAATAATCTTATATAAATGGGTAAACTGAGGGTTTCTTTTATAGAGCCTGTAGTCGTAAGAACCACACATTTGCAAATGAAAAAGCAAATTTTAAACCCCCACTTTTTGTGGGAAAATAACTGAAGAAGTTACCTTACTTTATTGTTTTTTGTCAACTCCCAGTGAAGAATGGACACCAAGTGAACACTTTTACATTGCAAGCTGTCAAATGACCCAGTGTTATAAAAATATAACATTGGGTCAAAACATCAATATAAAACTATCGATAAGTGCAGCTTTATGTTTAAAATAAACATGATTTTTATGAATTAAATTAAATTTAAATCAATTAAATTACATAATAATGTAGTGTGAAATACTAGTCCAAGTGTATTATGATATCAAAATGAAATGTAATGTTTTTCTGCATGTGTGTGTGTGTGTGTGAGAAGCACAAAATGTTTCCAAAACCGTATGTATTGCAAATCTTTCAATATAAATGCTTCTTATTTTCAAGTTAGAAAAGTTAAATAAATATCTATTAGCAAATATTATTTCTATATTAATTACATAAATCAGTTTTGTCCATGTTACACAACAAAGTAATTACTTTCTTATTTCACCAAGGTTGGATATGTTAATGAGAAGTTGCTATTGTGTAAAAGATTATGTGTCTTTTGTTCCCACTACCAGTGTTTAATTTATAATTTTTACATACTTACAGATTTGTTTTAAATCTCAAACCAGAGTCTTTAACGAACACAGCAGCTCTAATCAGTTCCCATCCCTAAGTCCTTCTGTTCTCCTTCCATCCCTATTTTTCTGTTAGTGTCGGTGGTCAGGGTGGGGTGCTGGGAGCAGGGTCAAAGGTTAAAAGGATAGGTCCATGTTTGTCTAGTTGTATTGTCATGGCATTGGTCCATCTAACCTCCAATGTGCTGTGTTCATACAAGGGCTCGAATTGAAACTATCCCTCATGCATGTGCGTGCATGTGTGTGAGAGTTTGCATACACACAAATGGAGCCACATAACTGTCTTAGTCACGTAAAGACTTCAAAGGTACAAGTAGAAAGAATAAAAAACCCCAAACAAAAGTGAAACTGTCATCCGGCCGTTGAGCATCTTTAATGGACTGTGGATAGTGGTCTCTGGTGAGGGGACTTGGTTCTGTCTGAGGGGTTAACTCTGGTTGTAAAACCTGAGGTGGATATTTCCCATTCAAAGATCCTTTGAAGAGGAACAAAGGGCTGAGCCTGTCGTGGAGATTATCCAGTTAAGCCATGGCCGGCCTCGCCCACCCAGGATGACTGCAGACTGTACGGAGCTGTCATATCAGTGGCAACATCCACTCCGTGCTGGCCTGCAGGCTGGGGGAATATCCACATTAAGGGTATTTACACAGTGTCCCTGTCTATGGGTTGGATCACCCTCAGATTATCCATGTTCTAGGTATCATGTCACAAGAGGTAATTTCCCTTTGTGGGAACAGCCTGAGACAGCAACAGAAGACCAGCCAAAGACAGCAAGACAAGTCTAAAGCTAGCAGCTCCTGCACGCTGTTACAAAAAAATGAAGGGAACACCTAATCATCACAGTATAACATCATGACAATTAAACTTCAGTGACATCAGTCTGTCCAGTTGGGAAGCATAAGCGATTGTGAATCAGTGTCACCTGTCTTAGTGCAAATGAAAGTGACAACAGGTGCACTGGAGAGGAAACAGCAAGTGAACCCCCCCCCAAAAGGAAATAGTTATGCAGGTGGTGACTATAGACTGTTGCTCTGTCCTCTGTACTTCCTGACTGATTGTTCTCTAGTTTAGCATTTTGATAGTGTCCTTGTCACTGCCGGTATCATGAGGTGTTACCTGCAGCCTATTCGGGTTGCACAAGTAGTCCAGCTCCTCCAGGATGGCACATCTGTACGTGTGGTCGCAAGAAGGTTTGCTGTGTCTCCCAGCACAGTCTGAAGAGCATGGAGGAGATACCAGGAGATCGGTCATTACACAAGGAGAACTGGACAGGGTTGTAGAAGTGGGCTACTTGTGTGCAAGTTTCTGACCAAACTTCAGAACACACTCCATGAGGGCAGCATGAGGGCCAGCATCCACCCCAGCACATTGCAGCTCAATTGGCATTCACCAGAGAACACCAGAATTGGCTGGTCAGCCATTGGCTCCCCGTTCTTCCCGAGCAGGTTCACACTGAGCACATGTGACAGACGTGAGAGAGTCTGGAGACGTCGTGCTGAACATTGCACTGCCTGCAACATCATCCAGCATGAGTGGTTTTGCAGTGGGTCATTGATGGACTGGAGGCATATCCTTGGACGGTCGCACAGACCTTCAAGTGCTGCTGTTAGGTACTGGGATGAAATCCTCAGAGCCACTGTCAGACCTTACACTGGTGCAGTAGGCCCCATATAGGCATGTTGGGTTCATGCACACTACTGAGTGACAAGTTGCCATAATGAAAGTCATGCAGGTTGGATCAGCCTCTGATTTCATTTTTTTAACTTTGATTTTTGGTGTGATTTTGAATCCAGCTGTCAATCAGTGGGTGATTTTGGTTTCCACTAACCATCTTTTTGTGGGTAGTGTATTTACTAACCATGTCACCAAAACATAAAGGGTTTAACCCCTTGGGAGTATGAACTTGCTAAACTAAATTTCATTTTATTCTGCTGGTTAGACAATGAGATATTTACTGCACCAGCATAAGGTCATAATTCATGTGGCCATTTCTCTTTGTCAGGGGAAACAAACAAATGTTACTCAAGGATTTCAACAAACGACAAATGCTGCCATTTTCTTTAGAGGAAAAAATGTTCTGACAGAATCATGACACTACAGCAAGGGTGAAAATCATAAGTAATTCTCCCCAGAGGATCAGCCCCTGGGGACCATGGCTATCCACACCAAACTTCATAGTAGTCAGGGTAGTTTGTCAAGGTGTTGTAGTGTTATACAGACAGATTGGTGTCGCTGTCGTTAGACCACATCGCCATTACTGCAAAAAGTGACAGACTATGTTGGACAGGATTTCATTTAAGACTAGAGTTCTTGCCATTAATAGAGATAATGGCAGTCCAGAGAGGAGTGCAATATGTGTGAGAGGATGTACAGTATGCAAGTTGGCAAGATGAGAATGTGTCCATCTTGCTGCTCGTCTCATGGAAATTTAAGATGTGAGGAAATGTCCTGAGTGGGGAATGCAGTTGATAAAATGCCTGTGACAGTTTTATTGTGATCCGGGAGCATCCTTAGCCAAGACATCAGTCAGCCCGACTCGACAGGCTCTCACAGCTGCTGTTATTTAGACGACATTTCACGACCACCGCACCGCCAGGGAGATTTGATCCGACTGGCCGGGTTACTGTATGGGGGTTTAGATGAACATAAATAACTCAGTTTAATGAGGTCTATGATTTTACTATCTTCTGGCTTTTAACTTCACATCTGTGCAGCCATATTGTGCCTGAAACAACACAGCTTGGTTTACCAGCAAAATGCAGAACAACTTAGATCCGAGCATGAACTGGGTCTGATCGGAGGTGTAGTAGGCATCTTATTCTACAACTCTCCTGTTTCTGGTACCAACTTGAGAGGCAGGCTGTGGGTCAGACTCTGCTTAAGGTCTTGTTTATATCGATCGATTTTCCTTATTGTTTTCCATGACTAAATAATTTGCAGAATATTCTCTTCTTCTTTCTGTTTGTCTGAATAACTTTAGCTTTGGCATTAGTCATTAGCATTAGCTTGTTTTGTTAAGTAGATGCCAGACTGATTTCCCTCTAGCCATGTCTCTGCTGACCAACTCTGTCAGTACTGGAGAAAATCATGCAGATATAAGTTGAAGCCGGGAACTTCAAACTGACATTAATCAATACTTCTATTAAAGGGGGACGCCACTGATTTTGCACATCAAAGTCTGTTTATAGGTGTTGGGAAGAACTATGGTTGTAGTCAAGACTGCCCAAACCGAGACCAAGTCAAGACCTAGACCAGAGTTTATCAAGTCCAAGACTTTTAGGGGCTGAGACCAAGTTGAGACCGAGGCCAAGGGAGGGCGAGACCGAGTCAAGACCAAGACTAGTTCCCCACATTACATGACACACAATACAATGTGGAACGAGATCAGAGGTATTTCTCAAACTGATCTGAAAGATCCACATTCCTGTTAAAACACCCACATACAAACACTAAGAGCTGAAATCAACATAAGCATCTTTATTCAACGCTCCTTTTCCATGTTTACCATCGTGGGGAGGGGGGACAGTCGTTAATGGGAACAACACATTTTAAATTAGCGTTATTGGTTGCATTTGAAGCAATACGTTTTACATCTAATCAAAGAAATTACGTTAACAAATAAATCAGACAATGCAAAAGCAATTTATTGATATTCCCAAAGTTATGGTCTTGAAATAAAATCCAGAGTTGTTAATGTCCGAGACCAAGACAAGACCGAGTACAAATGCGGTCGAGTCCGAGACCATTAAGTGGTCTTGAGACCGGTCTACAACACTAGGAAGTACTACTTCACATGTGAAAGGAAAGATGTTGGCTGTACTTGTAGCTCCACAGGAGTGAAGTCTGATAAATGTCCTCAAGTGAAGTCAGAAATTGAAACTACAATTAAAGTTTTTTTTCGTAGTACCAAAATCAGGTGAATTTTCAGACAAACTCTGTGTTTTTATGTAGCTTTTTGGCTTTGGAATTGGTAATTCTTATGCCCTGTACACATACATGGGCATCATGCTGACTACAAGGTGAGAAACAGAGCACAGTGCCAAGGTGAAGTGGCATAGGTTGCTGGGTGAAAATAATTCCCAGTAACACTGTAGCACTCTACGATGTTTGGTGTCTTCACTCTCTTAAAGTTATAAATCATGCAGGTGCAAAGAGATTTTGCCAGTAATAGTGTAGTGCCTTCTCTCATCAACCCCCAACTGTATACCTGCCTGGAAGCAAACCACAGACAAGCAGTTACAGGGTAGAAAAACGACATTCGAAGAGTGCCCAGAAACGTGACTCCATCGGGATGATAATGTTGCTCTGTGTCTATTGGCAACTGTTTGCTAACATGTTAGCTAAAACAACCTTTATACAATACAGTATGTGGTGGCTGTACATTTGTCTGTCTACTTGTTTTAATGTATTTCTACCCCTTGGTGGCCAAGAATCAGTTAATGCAGCTTTAAATTATAGAACACATAAAATTGAATGGGAGAAAATGGGCCTGAGAAATAATATTAATATTATTATTATTATTATTATTATTATATTAACTGATACGACAAATGTAGAGGCTGGATATGAGGAGACCCATACTGCTGATGTATTTCTCTTTGTAAAAGGTTTTGATTTTCAAATCTGTTTCTCCTGCCTTCCACGCAGCAGTTGGTTTCATGACCAGGCCTCTTATGAGTTTATCCAAAATAAGTCGTGTTAAGAAGAGAATAGTCTGTGCATGTAAACACAGCATTGATACAATGACAGATGGCTGAGAGTCTGACAGTGCAGGAGAAATGCAATCTCAACAGGCCGAGAATAGACTCTCAGTGGCACTAAATTAGTGCCTCCTTTCTCCATCTGACCATCCACACACCACATGTGTCAATCCCCTCACCCTCCGGCATCTCCTGCCCTCTGGTAACCTAAGGCCAGAAAGAAATAAGGCTCTAAGGTGAAATATCAGCTTACACTTCCCGCTCCAACGGGACAAATAAGAAAACTACGTGTATTTGCCTCACCAGAATGCCAATCAATCAGAAACTGATGCTCGAACCACAGTTTCAGTTTCACTTGAGATGAACTAAAGCAGTCTGACTGAAATTAGAAATGTGAAAGAGAAATGTGCAGCCGGTGGATGGGTGTGATTGATACAGTTGGACCAGAACCTAAATTAAACTCATGTGTATGGGCCTGAGAGAAGCAAAGAGTGAAAATGATGTGTGATGATTGACCTCAAAATGTTTTATTGTTTTATTATTTCTTGCTCTTATTATGAGGTTGCTCGAGTGTCTGAATTACGACAGGGTGCTGCTAGGTGGGTTTGGCTGCTTAGTATATTTTAGGTATCCTATATGATTGTTTAATGTTCCATTCTCAGTATAGTAACATTTCTTGTATAATAATGGTTGACTTATAAAATCAATGGGAGTAAATGGAAGTGAGCTCTAAAGACTTTCAGAAATGATACATTCAAAAATCATTAAATTCACCTCTATCATAAGCTTAAATATTGAGTGCATGCTGAACGTAATGGCTTATAGATACAGTGGAAGTGAATGGGGGCTCACATGATTTAATACATCATATAAGTCAAACCAACTGATGGACTGCAACATTTCGTACATTTTTAATTATGCGTGTTAGTGATTATAGTGGCAGTGAATGTGTGCCCATAGACTCATAATAACTCATAAACTGTACCTCTTTATAGACTCTCACAATTGATCAGTGCATAATACGCATTTTGAATTATGAATTAAGGAATTGTACTGTATACAGGTGCTAGATGCAGGTGTTTTAGGTAATAACTCACTCTATAAGTTGTTGGGGTTTTTAAAAAATATATTTTTAACATTGATCTGCAAGTTTTAGAGGGGGTGATGACACTGGTTGGTTGCTCTTAGATTTGTAAGAACCTTTTGAGTTTCCATTTTATGCTATTTGTTTATCTGTTTTAAAGTGTATTTTTTTCGATTTCCCTATGTTGCTTTTAAACTTTTTTCTATTTCCCTGTAGCTTTATGTTTTTCTTTATGTTTTATGTAAAGCTCTCAATTACCTTGTTGTTTAAATGTGCTATACAAATAAACTTGCCTTGCCTATTTGATTTCTACTCCATTTAATTTCAGAGTGAAATATTGTACTTAGTTACTGCCTACGATGATCTTAAAAATACAACGCCCAAGTATAGACAACTACCTAATAGCTAATGTAGGGAAAATAAGCACCACCTCAACCAACTGCAACATAATAATGCTACTTACAAGTTAATGCATCAGTAATATTGATTCAATAATAAAATAAAGATCAATAAAACACTGACAGAGGCCATGTCGAAGTAATTTTAGTTTGGTCAGGGATGTAAAATAACAAGCTAAAATTTTACAGCACTGATTAAGGCCTGTTGATCAGAGTCTCTATCAGAAAAAGCCTCATGTTGATTTGTGAAAGTAAGCTATTTCCCCACATCAATGCCTTTTACACTCCGTGAGCACCCACCTCTCTGAGTGGCAAATAGACAAGACATTGACAGTTACAGTAGCAGCGGCAAGTTCAAGGAGCTGAGGAGAGGCAGTTATGAGTAAGATTTGTTGTTGATTGTTGAAGGGCAGACAACGCCGTGGTGGCTCATTCGGTTATTTCGTGAGGGGTAGATAACTGGGGGTGTCAATGACAGAGTGATGTCTCTATCCACAGCCAAGAATTTGTCAAGTTCGTCACTCAAAAATGGAACGTGGAGTAGCAAGCAGAGCCTGCCATTTCAATGTCAGTCTCCACACACAGCTGTGTGGTCATTTATGCCGTGCTGGCGGAGAGGGCAAAGACTAATGGAGCGTGGGAATGTGATTTTCCTGCATTTCTGTATTTACTCAAAGAGTTATTGTTGTTGAAATATTTCTCTCACACTGCATGATTGCCGTGCTTGTCCAGTGTCACTGCACATTCATGTATATGCACATGTGGATATGTTTGTAATTTTAAAATGCAACAGGACTATAAGTGTACAATTGAGCGTGCGCGTCAGCCCAAATGACTCCTGGCTCCTAAACCCTCGACTGTCCCAGAAATGCAGACTAGCAGTCTACAGGCAACCCTCTGCCCCGTGTCAGGGGGCCAACTCCCCACAATGACCTTTTTAACACCTCCAGGACCCCTGCAAGCATCCAGCCAAACGTCACTTTTTACAGCGTGCAGCACCATGATCTGAGCAAGTGACGGAAGTAATCTAAGGGATGGCTATGCCCATCTGTCAGTTTGGTCTCACATTGCCAAGTATTTTAAAAGGTATATAGTGTGCTGTATATTGTTGTATTATATTTGTTCAGAGATACATAAACATAAACTTCTCTGTACTAGTGTGTCTGAGTTGCTGTGAACATAGTCACCACAACTCCGCATGGACAGGTTAGCGGTGTGTTCTAGAAATCGCAGTGAGATCTTATTGAGGTCAGAAAGGAAAGAGGAACTCTCAGCCTGTAGGTCTTTTAGATAAATCATAAACTAATGACTTGTTGCCATTTGCATTATTTGTTCAGTATTTTTTACAAAATTTTACAAATGATTAAAATTGGATCATAATATGATGATTTCTTGCAGTCTCTATATAACTGCTAAACTGCGGCTTACTGTTGAACCTTTTCTCTCTGCTCTGCTCGCCTGCCATTCACCAGTCTTGCGCTGAGTTGTGTATGCTCGCCGACTCGCAGAGAATTTCATGCACGTTGAGGTTCTTCACAGGTCTATTCCAAGTACTGTTTAAAAAAAAACGATATAATGTTCTTTGTGTGGTTCTTCAATATTGATAAATGATTCAAACGTCCCGCAAAGTCACAGTGAAGCTCCCTACCTTGAGGGTTAGAGTTACAATTTTGGATTTATTCAAGCTTCTTTCTTTTCACATGTTTATTTACAGCATCATATGTTGATATTTATATCATAATAAGCTAATATATGAACTTATTGGGAGAAAACAGGTAGTTCTATGTAAAATCAGGCATTGAGCACCCCCATATAGCCAAAAATGGTTTGATCCTTGATTCATAACGGCACTGCAAAGATTGGAGATTGGCAGTCGAATCAGGCTCCTATCGAATCATCAAATCTTCGACTATTCGGGGTCAGCCCTATAATTTTGATTATAATATTTTGCATTGAAAGCACTGTTAATACTAAATATAGAGCAAAACAAGGTGTTTTTCAGTTTTAAAAGATTGCCCCACAGTGGATTGGTCTACTTCCTACAATTCAACAAACCCCACACACATTAAGCAAGTGTTATACTTTCTCCATCCGCGAGAGACCACTAGGATCCACGTGAAAAAAAAAATCACCATACAAAATCTAGTACATTTCATTTAAAATGTTAAGAACACAAATTAATTAGAAAGTGATTGTACTCAGATATCCAAGAAAAGAAAAGCAGCAGAGGTAGGTTAACAGAACATGATGTATTAACCCATCACACTGTTGTTTTCTTTGAAGTTGCAACCCTCTTTAACTCCCTCTTGAACACCCCTAACCCCCTTTCCCTAAACTTAACCAGGTGTTTAAGTCGCCTACCCATACTTTAATCCTGACCTATCTTTCCCTGACCTTAACCATATCATAGTAAATTTACAGAATCATCCATAATGGACGAAAACATTTTTTCTAAATCCCAAGCTGCTGCATTGTTGGCTGAACAGGAACCTGCAGACAGAAAACATCTGTTTTACTGGCTTTTGTGGTTTCTATCAACATGCAACATTTGCACTGTGAACTGAGTGTAGGTGGATTCACCCTCCAATGAACTGCATTTACTTTTTGGGTGCATGAAGATCTATAAACCTCAAAAATGCAATGGTCTTCAAGGTAAAAAGGCAAAATGCTTTGCTTTTTTCCATCCTGTGCTCATGGAGCTCCCTGTGTGTGTGTGTGTGTGTGTGTGTGTGTGTGTGTGTGTGTGTGTGTGTGTGTGTGTGTGTGTGTGTGTGTGTGTGTGTGTGTGTGTGTGTGTCTTGAGTCTTGCAGGTCATGGAGAGGCTGTGTCCAGGGAACTGCTGCAGCTCTTGTTAGCACAATGAGCAGCAGTCAGGGACAGTGTTTGTGCAGGTGGAAGCCCCTGCTGTCAGAGCACACATAAATCTGCCAGGGGAGGGAGTCCATGTGTAACCTGCACCTCAGCCGGGACAGACATGTTTACTACCGCAGGAAAGCACAGCCACTGACCACAGCTTGGCTGAGGTCTGACTTAGGTTAAACTGTGTTCACTGCATGAACCTCTGATTAACCTGCTACCTTCTCAACAAATTAACTAGTCACCAGATCATTCTGCCTCCTTCCTTTACTGCGCCACTACAGTTTATTTCTAGAATTCATACCTAGCATACCATCATACTCAACAACAAGCAACTGTATTAACTTGTCTATAATTATCTATAGATCATGTATCAAGAGGTTAACCCAGTGCTGGCTCTAGCCTAGGTGGTGCCCTTCACCAAAAGCCACACAGGATTTTAACCTGTGGCGCTTCTATCAGATCTGACAGATGTGTTACCAACACACAACAGGAGTTCAGGAATACAGCAGTATTTGTGTCAGTCATAAACATAACAACGAAAGCACAGCCATGGCTACAGACACAATCCCAGCGACTGCCAGAGATTTGTCATCAGAATCAGAAAGAGCTTTATGCAAAGTAGTATTTTACTATTGAGGACTTACATAGTTGAATCAGAATCGTGAGTTTTGCGTGCATGCCGTGCTGCCGACAACTGCATGCACGTCACGGTTCACATTTCAAGTAGCCGGTTGTTTAAAAACGATATAAAATTTTCTTTGTGCGGTACATCAACGGGGATAAATTATCCAAAAGTCCCGCGGGGTGCGGACAACTCGGCACAACACCACTAAAGCTGGGGCTCCGTCTCTTCAGCGAGCGTTCCTCCTCCTGCCACTACAGCTACGCCTACACATGCGCACTGACGACCCAGGGTTAGGGTTACAATTTAGGATTTATTCACGCACTTTAAAAACATTTATTGAAAGTTGTTTTCTTTTTACATGTTTATTTACAGCATGAAATGTGTATTGCAATAGGCCATATTAACTTATTGTCAGACAACTGGTAGTTCTTTGTAAAAATCCATAGACTGTATATAAAAACTAAAATCAGACGTTGAGCAACCCCATATCGCCAAAATGGCATGATCCTTGTTTCACTGCGAAGCTTCTACTGTGAGACTGAATCAGGCCCCCATCCCATCTTGGACTATTCGGGGTCAGCCCTGGTGTTGTGCAAACATATTGCAGGGACAGAGTATTTATATAAATATATAAATAGTCATAAACACAGTTCCAGTTTGTTCCAATCAGTCTCAGTGGCAGTCGGTGAGAGAGCTATAGGTTATCTATCTAGCTGCAATGAAAGACTTGTGCCTGAGTAGCCACAGCTGTGATCACAACGAGCGGCGGTCTGAGTAATACTGTATCTTACAGTGATACAGTTCAGCCTTGAACATGTTAGGTCTGTTTCTGTCTGCCATTGTATGCTGGTTTGTTCTGCTGGAACAAGCACCAACCTAACTAATACATGTCAGCTAGTTAATGTTAATGTTCCATGTTGAAAAACAGTGGCAGAGTACCGTCACCGGTACTTGGAGTGGCCAAAAAAGGATGAACAAAGAGTTGTACTTCAGCAATCACTTCTCACATTTGATATGGAAAATATAGTAAAATGCTGTTTGTGTGTGGCCATGTGAGGCTTCTGGACGGTGGGTCAGTAAGAGAGAGGTTCTCTCTTTAGTATGCAGATTATATGTAAATCATGCTCTCATTGACCCTCTGCTCAAATCCCTCCTCTTTAAAATGGAAACCACTGTCTCTGAAAACAAACTGACATGAAGAAATAAGTCTTTGAAAAACACAGAGTGCAAAAAGATTTTCAGTCCCAATACTTGTTTCAGGGCCAATATAATTTATATATATATGTTGATTATCATGATGTAGCGCAAAGTTTTTGGCCAATCCAGTGACATAAATCTCAAAGTACTTAATGACATTTAAGAGGTGAAAAAGTACTTTTTTCCGTGAATGCAGGTGTTACGATCTCAGAAGATCAATTGCAGGACAAGGAAGAAGTTCATTGTTTGAGGGTTACTGGTCTTGGAGCTGATGCAGCAGGGGAGACGGTGGGTGATGGAGGCTGGTTGTGGCTGGACGTGAGTGTTGAGTGAGTGGAAGCGTGGCTGGCAGGAGTGAAATGATCCACTGTGGCGGAGACAGTGTGGGGTAGAAATACTGCAGGTAGATGAGCTGATAGGAGGCAAGTGTGCTGGTGATCAGGGATCCAGGAGAGTGAGGAAGGGAAACCCTGGCCACAAACAGGAGCACCGGAAACACAGGGGAGGAGGAAACAATAGGGAATCTGTCGGGGCACGGCCATGGCAGCACAACTTCTACTTGTAATGGAGTATTTTTCCATTGTTGTATTGATACTTTTACTGAAGTGAAGAATCTGAATGGGTTTATTCTATCAGACTTTGTTGAGTGATGACCCTGCTTTTTTAGACGGAGCCTGCTGCGCCAACTGAAGGACTCCATTCAAATAAATGAAAGGGCTGCATTTTTCCTGCAGGGCGACTGCTGTGGCCTAACAACATTTACATTATCCAGTGACAAGATTAATGTCGGGGATTTGGTTTCCAACAGAATCAAGGGCATTAGGGTTTAGATGCTAAACAAACAATATTGCCATCGATGCTGATCCATCCAGTTGCCTTGCTTTGCTAAATTTATGCTCTTCATGCTTATTTTACATTAGTTTCTTTAGTTTTACTTTTCTGAATGCTACTGGAAAGTGGTAACATAACTTAGGATATGACTTGTTGTGGTATGAAAATGGTCACCTCACCACTTTTCCCTCTTCCCTCACTGATTGCGCTATCTCAAACGTAACCATCGAGGGAAGCTTGAAGGGATTTAAAAACCAGCTGTGATCCAGGCCATGCAGACCATCTCTGCCCAGTATGCTGCTCTCCAATGTCCAGGAGTTGGATAATAAACTAGACACACAGGCCTGTATCAGTTTCCAAAGAGATATCAGAAACGCCAATGTCCTTGTCCGGACAGCACCATCCAACCAGGTAACTCCATGTGGTATATTGAGCTGATAAAACAGTAAGAAAAAGGAGGAAGTGTGTCCTTTATTGTGAATAAGGATTGGTTTGATTGTGGCGTTTTTAGCCCCCGTTGTACTCATTGTAAACACAAGCCTGTGCAGCCACCTTCCACTCCAACACCATCGTCAAGTTTGCTGATGACAAAGCTGTAGTAGGCCTGATCACTGATAACAATGAAAAGACGTATTTGAGGAAGGTAGAAGACCTGACCCCTCTACTTGTTGTCAGGACAACAGCCTCCTTCGAAGGAGCTGACAGGGAACTTTTAGAAGATACAGGTGAGGAGCAACACCCCCCCCAACATTACCAAGTCCCCCTTGGTGTCTACATCACAGAGCGCCTGACCTTGGCGTGACACACTGACTCAGCGGTGAGAAAGGCGTGGCGGAAACGCTTAAGGAAATTCCGGATACTTAGGAATTTCTAGTCCAGTAAAATCGGGAGCATTTTGACAGGGAACAGATTTGTTTTGCACAATTGTAGGAGCCTGAAGACATGCATTTAACTATGATTGTACAATGAATGATTATATGAGACAAAAGAACTTGAACTACTGCCTCCTCACTTTTTAAAACCTACTGTTTTAGCAAGTTCCTGTTCACAAATGCTTAACTGACCACTCAAAACAATATAATGATAGTGTGCATATGTGGTTATAATGATTGTGTTGAATGGTGGCTTCTGGAAACAGGCTGGTGGCTGTGGGCTGGTAGAAGTTTAACATGTGACTATGTGTCACTGTTCGGCTTTATTGAGAAAGAAAGGTTTAGTGAGTTTTTCCGTTACTTATCTGACACTGAGGCAAACACACAGTTGTTGTTGTGGAAAAACATCCTGAGGCGAGGTTGAAGTGGAAAAAAACAAAAGGTTCCAGTACTCTCCATTCTAAATCTCATGGCAATATATCCAATAGTTGTTGAGGCATTTCACTTGAAGCCAAAATGTCAAACTCCTGGTGGCACAAGATGAAAGGTCTGGGTATCACCAAAGTCACTGTGGAACGTGAACGCATTTGTTGAGATATGTTGCAGCATGTATCAAAGCAGTGGATCGATCGACCAACAGTTCCATCCCTCTAGCATAGCTAAACATGTTTGCTTTGATGCTAGGATGCACAGAATGTCCTGTAGCCTGCATAATAAACATTGGCCTGTAGTCTACATCGCCCACAGCAGACAAATAGGTGAACCCTTAGATGTATTACAATACTTAAAGTAAAGTTTTTTGTCATTTGAGTAGATCTGTGATTTGTCTGTCACAAAACACTACAGAGATGAATTTGTTTCAAGAGGTTTCACTGACTTGCTTGCTTGTATGGAAAGTCAGCAGTGTTTTGAGTATAACTCCTACCAATGAAGTGAGCAAGCATTTCTTTTGCTTTATTATAAAAAGCATCAAGAAGTGTGTCCAATAGACACAATTATAAGCTTATGTGAACTAAATAACCAACAATTCAAGCACATTTTGATTAGGATTTATGAGTCATACCTAAAAGAGAAGGTATGGATAACGGACACGTACACACTACTAATACTTGTTTCTCAGAGGTTTTGCTACAAGTATCTGTTCCTGGTCGGAGTTGTGTGTGTGCTGATTGTGTGCTGCTAATGTATGGTGGAGTGAAAGAAGTGGCTGCTTGGCTTGTCCCCATGAGAACCACCTGCTTCAGAGGATGTTAAAGTGTAATCCAGCCTGCCTCTCCACAGCCTCACAAAGAAAGCAGTGTGGAGTAATCTCCAGTGCCTAATCTCTAACCTTAATCACCGGGACACAGTGTAAAAAAAAAAAAAAATTTAAAAAGACCAGTCTTTTTGAACAAGCACCGCCAAATGGTGAGTGCAATTAATCTCCAATTCAGCCACACAAAACAGCCAATTTGTATGTTAAAAAGGATGTTGGAGGAGGTAGAAAGGGCAGTTGTAGTTGGACATTAAGGATGGGATGTATGTGGTCTCCTTCAACAGCAATCTGCCACCTGGTGAATAGTGGTGTTTTGATGGTGTGCCATGTGGTGGGATATAGAGGGGACATAAGGTCTGTTTTTGGAGGTTTTTGATAGAGGCATGGGGACAGGCAGAGCGGGGAGGAGGCTGAGAGTGTGGGATGGGTACATGTAGAGGTCGGAGGTCAGTGTAAGGCATGTGGCACGATGGCTTAGCCTTTGTTCCCCATTATCTCCTGAAACACACAACTTGTTCTGGTACGCTGTTACACACTCTGCCATGGTGGTCCCAACAGCAGACAGATGGCAGAGAGCCCTCACTGTGGTTCAATCACATACACTTGTCTTTCTTCTCTGAAATGTGTAACCACATAGTAAACGTGAAGTTAATCACCGGACTTACTACTTATTTAAATGTAAGAGAAACGGTCACAACATATTGCCCTAGAATGAACAGACTGGCATTCACTGCTGACCTCATGTTACGGAGGAGAATGTATTGTGTGGCGTTTTGTCTCATCCTCTCGTTGCTAGGTTTCGGGTGTGTGGTGATTGCTGACAGAACACACCTGTGCTCGCTCAGCTGCAGAATAAAGGAGGCGGTGCCTCCACGGATGTGTGTAGCCGTTTGTTTTCTATTATTCTACAAGTTTTGCTGTTTTGCTGAGTAATGACTCCTGGGATTTTTGTTTGCTTTTGTTCTAACAAATAGCAAACAAAACCTTTATCATCCGGTGTCTCCCATCCTTACTTCCGTCATTTAACATCAGTGGTTACTCCCTAATCCCCTACTGGGACGTAACACCTCGTAATTAGATGTGGCCATTAGTCTGCAGTGAAGATAGGTAGCATCAGTGGTGTACTTAGCTTCATTACTTGTTATTATTTTATTGTATTTTACTAATTTTATATTTATCTGTATTTTAGTCTTTTCAATGTTTTCATGCTTTTATCTTGTATTGTTTTTGTGTTATTGTCTCTTGGGTATTATTGTCTTTACACTTGTTAAAGCACTTTGTAACTTGTTTTTGAAAAGTGATCTACAAATAAAGATTATTATTATTACTGATATGACATTTTGAGTTACTTGCACTTTACTTGAGAGTTGCTGCTCTACTACATATCTTTACTACATTACTGTTTCTTGGACTAAACTCATGTAATACAATGGTTTGCTAAATTGTTTTAGATGTCTATAAGATGTTAGCAGTTCCACCTCTGAACTTCTCACAGCGTTTCATTTCAGTAACTATTCAAATTATCTAATATTTCAGAAAAAAAAAAAAGATTAGAGAAAAGTCCAAAAAAGTAAAACAAATTTGTGTCTCAGTTAGTTTTTTTGTTCTTTTCTCTTCCATTAATCATTTTACAATCCCTCAGGTTTATATTGGGACCCCATGGAGGCACACGACCCCTAGGTTTTGAACCACTGGACTAAACTACCTAAATGTATAAAAGAATTGACACTAGCTCCATTTTTACTGCAGAACAAGAACTTTTACTTTTGAGTACTTTTTCTAGTACTATTTTTATTTTATATAGTGATGTCTTGCTTGAAGTCCTTCTGAAGACAGACATGCAGTGAGAGCTGGGCAGGCGGGGAAGAGGTAGAGGTGCTGAATGAGGTTGACAGTCATCTCTCACAGGAAAACGGGAACCACTTATGTGAACAGACGACCCAGCGAGGAATGAGCTGGGGTTTCAATACTGCAGAGCTTGATTGCTGGAATGAGTCTTAGGTGTGCAGGTGAGTCACAGGTGTGCAGGGAATTGGATAGAGAGATAGGAGGACAAGAGGCGCCATGACCACACTATATACACACACACGGGAAGGTAAAATGTGTATAGTATACAGTATGTAAATCTATGGGTAAGAGTGTGTTCTGCATGTGAATATATGTTTATATAGATTTTGTGCATAGATGCAACTATTCTGATAATCATTTACATCAGTTTCCAGCTAAAGTGCTGAGCATTCCCCTTATGAGGATTTGCTGCTTTTATTTTTCCAAGATATTTCAATTACAATTTGAAGAGAAACATAATAACAGTTAAATCATCATGCATTTGTCAGGAGCAGATATTGTAGAAAATGTTAGTCAGTGAAGATGTTAGTGACACAGTCATTATGTGACTGCTGACATGTTGCATTAAAAACATCTAACTGTTAAAGAAAAACGCAGACCAGACAGCAAAATGTACTAGCTGCTGTAAATTAAATTGAAATGAACAGAACTTCTATGTGAAAGTGAATATCTTTTATTCAAACAGGCAGCCAGTTTTAAGATGGTAACTTGGAATTTAGAAAATTCTGACACTCTATAGACCAGTTAGCAGATGAAGGGATAATGCAAATAATCATTAATTGCAGTCCTAATGCTTATTATTATCATCATCATGCTTTCCTTTTCTACTAAAACTGTACCACCTGCTTACACCATGTATTGGAGTGCTTATGTCTGCACTCAGCTGGAAGCTTTTGTTCTTTGGTGGAGAACATAAACTGGCACGCCCACCTTGACATCAGCATGCATGAATGTTGGTCAGCCTGCCACTTAGCAGAGAGAAAACAATCACAGCAGCCATCTCCAGACTAGATGAGCTGTGTACAGCAATTGTAGAGCAGTGTGAGTGTGATTTGCGGCCGTGAAGCTTTGCTGTTATTAAACAGGAAGACCACCACAACATCCAAATATACAATGAACGGACACACAAATATTGTGGTATTTCTTCTGATATTTAGTTTTGGAAATGTTCTGACCTTGATGATTAATTTCTAAGTTGTCTGGATTTTGGTTGCAGAGAGAGGTTGATTCTCTTTTCATACACCCTGTTGTTTATAAACTTATACATATGGTTGTTAACAAGTTTGATATTTTCAAGCATGTCATAAACAACAACTACACGTGTCTAATCACATCTAATACACACATTCATCTAAACCAGGCAGCTAAAAGACCAAAGCAGTGAAAACAGAGATAAGATAAGATAAGATAAGCCTTTATTGACGCCCAGATGGGAAATTATTAACACTTATTCTAAAAGGCAGATGTAGAAACAAGGCAGCAGTGTTCATGTGCTCAGGAATTTGTGTAGGCTATACGCGGTTTGGTAAAAATATTTGTAATGATAATGACTGTCATCGCATTAAAACATAATCTCTAATTATGTGAATGAAACATGGAACCATGTTTTCAAATAGCAGTGGACAAATATATTGGAATAGTTTGATTATTTCAGGAACTGTGCTTATTAACTTTCGTTCAGAGAGTGAAATGAGAAGACTGATATAACTTGTATGTCTGTGTATCAAAGAATAACTTAATGTCAGGTTGACGGGCCCTCTCTGTTTCACCTCTGACCTTTCAGGAACAGTCAGGTATTGGTATTATGACACACCCTGGAGTTCGCTACTACATCACAACCAGTGTTGGGCAAGTTACTCAGAAATTGTAATATATTATCAGTTACTTATTACTCCTTAAAAAAAAAAAAAAAAAAAAAATATCTACGTGTGGCGGTCAGCGTTGATTATCCAAAATTACTAATTATGGGAAGCACTGCTTTCACTACCACCTCCCTTCACCCCCAAACAGCAGTCTCTCCCGACTTTTTAACTAATATCATATTCAACAGCAGCAAGGAGTGTGGTTTTTACAAAGCATATAGCCTAGGCCTGACGTTTCTTAAAGCCACCGGCTGAATTAAAAAATAAAGCAAGTATTGCCGCGTTCGAGAAAGGTCGGAATTGGGATTATTCCCAGTTGAAAGTTCTGACATCCGTCTTCAAAGCGTTGCATGGTGGTGCAGGACGCCAAAAGTGAATGACAACCATGAATAAACACCATATATAACCTCTACGTTACTAGTTCTGTACCCCTCTAGCTACATCAGTTGGTAACCCTCAAGTCAGTCAATGTTTTTAATATTTTTATGCAGAGATGATGACTTCACATTTATTCATTTAGCTGACGCTTTTATCCAAAGCGACTAGCTATACATGTCAGAGGTCGCACTCTGGAGCAACTAGGGGTTAAGTGTCTTGCTCAGAGACACAATGATGGATGTGTCACAGCGGGGGATTGAACCCGGTTCTCTCACAAAAAAAGGCATGTGTCTTATACGTTGCTCCATCACCACCCCATTCATGAGGTTCTTTACTGTAGCCAGCTACCTAATAGGCCTCACATATTTCTACATCAATGTCCATGCAGAATAGGTTTTACTATATGATCGTGTATATATATATATATATATATATAAAAATAATTGTAATTTAAATACATGCAAATATACTTTTTGTTGCCTTTTAGTTTAAGGTTTACCATTTACAGTGTGTGCTTCCATGGGAGCTGCCATTGTTTCGTGACATTCAGCTGCTACCCCTGAAGTCTGGGTACATATTTTTTCCTCAGAGTTCACAAGTAGGAAATCCGACTTCAAGTGGTGTTCCAGGATAGTTTTTCTAGTTGGAGATCGGAAATTTCCGAGTTCCAAGTTGCCTGGAATGCAGCATAAATCCCAGCTGTTTTTCTGCACATGTAGCCTGTTTATAAGAGCAGTCTTCAGCAGTTACAAAACGTTACGTTAACGCCGCTCTCTCCTGACGAGTCCAGCATCAGTGACGGCAGCTGCTGGAGTTTCTTTCTGTAAGTTTCACGTCGCTGTGCTGCTTCAGCAGACGCTTCAATAAGTCAGATGTAGAAATGTTCGCGGCTGAAAGCTTTTTGCTGGTCACAGAGTTTACAATAGACGACAGTGTTCTTTGCATCTTAGACTGTGACACAATGATGGCAGCAGCAGCTTCCAGCTGTGGACAGAACGCCTCTCTCCCTCGTTCTCCTGTCTTCCTTTAGTGTTTGGCTCTCAGCGGACATGAACAACAAAGTCGTCGTGGATTTACGTCAAGGACGGTGCGTTCACTACTTAGTTACAGGAAAAAGTAATATTACTTACACTGATCACAACTGGATGTTAGCAAACATTTCTTTTTAAGTAGGGAGCTGGAGTCTTGAGGCTATTAGCCTAGCTTAGCAATACAACTTGAAGCAGAGTGACACAACAAGCCTGGCTCTGCCTAAAGTGAAATATAGTCTACCAGCACCTCTAAAGCACAATCTGTACACAAATGGAAATGTACATATGAATTCAAACTGGGAGAATGAAACTAAACATCACATATCGGTCATCTTAAACTGAACTTGTCAATAAATATCAAATTATCATTTTGGTTTATTTTGTCTTTCTGAAAGCTGGCTAGGTGATGAAGACTATGTTATTCTAAATAAAGTAAATCATTTGAAAGCCTTATTCTTTCACACCCAACCTGGAAAACACTACAGCCTGACAATTTGTTATAGAGTACCCCGCTCCTCGTCCGTATTCTGATTTTGTAATTTCTAAGAAAGTTTAATCCTTAAAACAGATAAGTTTGTTAATGTAGGGGATTTCATTATTCATGTGGATGTTGACAATGATAGCCTTAGTACTGCGTTTATCTCACCATTAGACTCATTTGGCCCCTGTCAGAGCGTGCTTAAACCCACTCGCTGTTGTAATCACACCCTAGACCCTGTCCTGGTCTAGGACATTGGAATTGAACATTAAATCCTCATCCACAGAACCTACCAGAATCAC
>NW_025743010.1:0-3120 GCF_021292245.1 Micropterus dolomieu | reverse complement strand
TGTGTGTGTGTGAGAGCGTTTCAGTTGTGTGTGTGTGAGAGTGTGTGTGTGAGAATATTTCAGTTGTGTGTGTGTGAGAGTGTGTGTGTGAGAATATTTCAGTTGTGTGTGTGTGAGTGTGTGTGTGTGAGAGCGTTTCAGTTGTGTGTGTGTGAGAGCGTTTCAGTTGTGTGTGTGTGTGAGAGCGTTTCAGTTGTGTGTGTGTGTGAGAGCGTTTCAGTTGTGTGTGTGTGAGAGTGTGTGTGTGAGAATGTGTGTGTGAGAATGTTTCAGTTGTGTGTGTGTGAGAGTGTGTGTGTGAGAGCGTTTCAGTTGTGTGTGTGTGTGAGAGCGTTTCAGTTGTGTGTGTGTGTGAGAGCGTTTCAGTTGTGTGTGTGTGAGAGTGTGTGTGTGAGAGCGTTTCACTTGTGTGTGTGTGAGAGTGTTTCAGTTGTGTGTGTGAGAGCGTTTCAGTTGTGTGTGTGAGAGCGTTTCACTTGTGTGTGTGTGAGCGTTTCACTTGTGTGTGTGTGTTTTATTTATTTATTTATTTTATTTAAATTTTTAATATTTTTTTATTTTTCTAAGACAAACACACACGCGCTTTAATTACTTTACGCTGTAATTACTTGTTTAATGAAATGTATGGGGTTGATTCTTCTTGTGTAGTTTGTATGATACTTTGGCAATATTGTTGTTACACATTCATGCCAATAAAGCTGATTTGAATTGATTTGAATTGAATTGATTGCACAGCTTGTTAACTCTTACTTATTTCCCCTAGCTATTTACCCCACTGATGCTGGACATGCTGTTAGCTCCTGCTAGTATCTGTTGTCACTTGTACATACTTTACTGATGCTTGTATGTTGTTCCTCAAATGAAATTTGCTTTGGATAAAAGCGCCAAATGAGTAAATGTAAATGTAAAACTTGTGGGAAGTGCCTGAAAATATTTCTGAACTGCAGAGTGAAGATGAAACTTTGAAACCTTTATTTGCTAAGGTAGTAGAAGTGGGTACAAATGGGAATTGTGTGGGAAAGGAAAGGTTCATTGTTGATAACGATGTTTTGTATGCAGTTGATGATGACCATGGACGTCTAGTAGTCCCTGCTAGCTGTAGACCTCTGGCAGCTCTTCCATAAACAACTGGGCATCTCAGCAATCAAAGCCACACCGTACCATCCACAGACGGATGGTCTGGTTGAACGGTTCAACCAGACACTGAAGAAGATGCTGCAGAAGTTTGTGGATGACACTGGCAAGGATTGGGACCGTTGGTTGCCGTTTCTGCTCTTTGCCTACCGTGAAGTCCCCCAGGCGTCTACAGGGTTCTCCCCATTTGAGCTGCTAGATGGCTGGGATGTGCAGGGACCATTGGATCTGCTCCGCAAGGGTTGGGAGGCCCCATCCACCACTTCAAGTGACAGAGGGGTGGTGCAGTTTGTGTTAGAGATGAGGGATCGGCTAGCAAGATACCGGGAGGAGGCAGAGGTCATCCTGCGTGCGGCCCAGAAAAGCCAGAAGATCTGGTATGACCAACAGGCGCGGCAACGTGAGTCCCAGCCTGGCCAAAAAGTCCTGTTGCTTCTCCCTTCTTCCAACACCAAACTCCTGGCAAAATGGCAAGGGCCATACATCATCCTCCGCAAGATGGGTGATTTATGAGGTCTATCACCCTGATAAGAAGAAACCCAAACAGACCTACCATGTAAACTTACTGAAAGAGTGGAAGGAGTGTCCAATCCCAGCTCCAGAGCAATCTCTGATGGTGAGGGAGGTGGACATCGAAGTGGAAGAGGAGGTTGGACTGGAACCTGTCACTACAACTACTCCTCCCCTTCTCGCTCATCTGGCACCAGTGCAAGATGCACAGCTCCTCCAAGTCTTCCAGAAGACTCCTTCCCTCTTTGCAGCCAGTCCTGGGAGAACCCCCCTTGTTGAGCATGATGTTCGCCTAAAGGATGGACGACCCATCCGGCAATGTCCCTATCGTGTGCCACAACATCTAGTGGAAAAACTACAGCAGGAGGTAGAGGAGATGTTGAAGCTTGGAGTGATTGAGCCTTCTAACTCAGAGTGGTGCAGCCCAGTGGTCATCGTCTTCAAGAAGGATGGCTCTCTCCGCATCTGCATTGATTTCAGGAAGCTCAATGCCATCTCAGAGTTTGATGCCTACCCGATGCCAAGAATCGATGACTTACTGGAGAAAATTGGAGCTGCCAAATACATTACCACCCTGGATCTGTGTAAGGGTTACTGGCAGGTGCCATTGGAGGAGTCGTGCCGGCCATATACCGCATTCCAAACACCGGCTGGACTTTTCCATTTCACTGTGATGCCATTTGGACTGCACGGAGCACCAGCCACCTTTCAGAGGTTGATGGACAGGGTCCTGCAGGGTTGTGACTACTGTAGCGCAGCTTACCTCGATGATGTGGTGATCTTCAGTAACACATGGGAGGAGCATGTCCAACATCTGTCATTGGTAATGGGAATGATCAAGAAGGCGGGGTTGACGCTCAACCCCTCCAAATGTGAATGGGCACGGCAGGAGACACGGTACCTGGGTTACCAGCTAGGGCGAGGAGACGTGCGTCCGCAAGTGGATAAGGTGGAAGCTATCCAGAACTGCCCTCGTCCCCGCACCAAGAAGGAAGTACGGTCCTTCATGGGTTTGGCAGGCTGGTGGAGCGATTTGTGCCTCAGTTTGCAACTATTACCGCACCCCTCACCGCCCTTACCAGGAAGGACCAGAGTAACCCAGTAACCTGGACAGATGACTGTGAAACTGCCTTCAGCACACTGAAAGCCTGCCTGTGTTCTTCACCTGTCCTCAAGAGTCCAGATTTCAACAGAAGATTTCTGGTACAGGTGGATGCATCCGCAGTCGGCCTTGGAGCAGTTTTGGCCCAAGGAGACCCTGGCAATGAACACCCCATTCTGTACCTGAGCCGAAAACTGCAGCCTCGTGAGACTCGGTATTCTACGGTGGAAAAAGAGGGCTTGGCCATTAAGTGGGCACTGGAGAGCCTACGTTACTACCTGCTAGGACAGGAGTTTGATCTGGAAACTGACCACCGAGCTCTCACTTTGATCAACTCAATGAAGGACCACAATAGCCGCCTTACTCGATGGTAC
>NW_025743009.1:0-2019 GCF_021292245.1 Micropterus dolomieu | reverse complement strand
TTTTATCCCATCGACTTGGCTGAGCTTTTAAAAACAGTATCACAAATGAGAGTGTCCTCCAGCCCACTTGATATAATACCTACAAAATTTTTACTGAAAGTAATAGATTCTGTTGGGCCCCATTTGATCTCTGTTTTCAACAGCTCCCTATCTACTGGTTGTGTCCCTGATTATTTTAAAACGGCTTGCGTGAACCCACTTTTAAAGAAACCTGGTTTAGATCCCTCCCTCCCTCAAAAATTTAGACCAAAAACTGCCTTTTATTGCAAAGATTCTAGAAAGAATTGTGTCCAAACAGCTGCTCACTGTACTGGAAAATAACAAATTATTTGAAAAGTTTCAGTCTGGTTTTAGGAAGTACCACAGCACTGAGACTGCCCTGCTTAAAGTCACCAATGACCTTTTAATGTCTGCTGATGAAGGCATGTGCTCAGTCCTGGTACTCCTGGATATTAGCGCTGCTTTTGACACCATTGATCACAACATCATGTTAGACAGACTGAGGCACTGGGTGGGGATCTCTGGTACTGCCCTAGAATGGTTTTCATCCTACCTGTCAAATAGGAAGTTTTGTGTGTCTGTAAACAACTATGTCTCTTCATTCTGTCCAGTTAAATATGGTGTGCCTCAGGGGTCGGTCTTAGGACCCATTTTGTTTTCCTTGTATCTGCTTCCCCTTGGACATATTATCCATAAACATGGCATTTCTTTTCATATTTATGCTGATGACACACAAATACTTGCCCGTCAGATCCACAGACCCTGGAATGCTGAGTTCACTTAACAACTGCCTTTGTGAAGTAAAAAAATGGATGTCAAATAATTTGCTCCAGCTGAACTGAACAGCTGAAACAAAACAAAAATCCTGGTCATAGAGTCCCAGCAGATGGCAGTATTTACAGTAAATACTGCCATCTGCTGGTTCCCTAGTAAATCACATTAAGCCTGTGGCAAAGAACCTTGGTGTTTGCTTTGATTGTAATTTAAATTTCGAGCAGCATACCACAAAGTTTGTTCAATCATGTTTTTATCAACTTAGAAATATTGCAAAAATTCGATCCATGTTAACTTTTAAGGACACCGAGACCATTTTACACGCCTTCATCTCATCACGCCTGGGTTATTGCAACAGCCTTTTCACCTGTTTAACCCAAAAATAATAATAATAATAATAATGATAAGATGTCTGTCCTCTCTGCTCCACCTTTATCAGAGGCGCTGAAATTAACCTGTGTGGATTTGTGGTGAGGTTGATCACCTGATACATGTAGGAGCCACCTACAAAGTTTTATTTGCATTACCTCAGGCGATTTCGGAGCTGGCTCATATAGGAGGCGGTTTACTAAGAGACCAGTCAGTCACTCACAGTCCACATCAGTCGTGGACAGAATGTAGCCTGTAGAAATGTTGAGGGAGAAGAAAAGAAGTTGCTGGAGGCTGGAGCAGCAAAGTACTTTTAATTTCTCTACATTTTCCATTCATACCTTCAGAACTCCACCAGCCTGTAATCTGCATTTGCTTCATTAGAAGAAATGAGCTCATCAAGGCTGTGTGCACAGTTACACAGTAAAGACTCTGTGTTTGTGACAAGCGCTGGTCGGGCGCTTGTCACAGTCACAGAGCTTGGCAGATGCAAACATTTAGAAAATCAGGCAAATTTTGACAGCAACAAGCTGAGGTGAGATGACACGGTGAGCGTTTGTGTAATCTCGTGAGACTTGGTGCAATTCAAACATGGCAGCGCGCAGCTAAACAAACATTTCATTAAACAAACAATCCGCCAATTTTAAGCGAATTAACAAATAAGAGCAGTCAAATCGCACTGGAGGACCTCGAGGACGAGTGTTTGGAGGACCTTGAAGTTTACATTGACCAGTGTTTTCATCGAGTGGTCATGGGGAAATCAAAGAGAAACCGCACTGAAGACTCACCTGGAGCATCACCTGGAGCAGTCTCCTCGCAAGGTGCAGATTTCACAGAGATCCTGGATTCAATAGACAAGAAATTGTCTAGCTTTGA
>NW_025743008.1:10119-12754 GCF_021292245.1 Micropterus dolomieu | reverse complement strand
GGTCTAGTGGCCGACCCGTAGGAGCTACATAGACATCCAGGGTATCAAATGAAAGGTCTGCTCAAGCCGTTCTCAAGCTACAGGCCTGTAAAGCATGGTGTGCTTTTGGTGACAGCAATGTTGATGAATATTCACTGTTTATCAATATTTCAATGTTATGTTATTTGGAACGTGGTTGTATGGACAGAAATAGTGTTTTAAAGATAAATCCCAATAAAAGTCAACATTTAAACAGTAAATATTGCCAAAATATGGATATTCGCCTGGTTTATTTTGAAAATATTGTATGAAAACTGTTGTATTTTAGTTTATTTTCATCAAATTTAAAGTTACAGTTGTATTCTGTATTAGAAGATATTCAGTTGCATTATAATCTATCTGATGATGGTTTTGATGGTTTATTGCATTAAATTATAGCTTTTTTTAAGAGGCCAGGATAAAAATATCAAATTTGTTCTGTATTGTATCTCCATGAAGTCTGTAGTGGTAAAATAAATATGTTAATTTACAATGGATTTATGTTCCTTAGCTTCTGACCTTTCAAAGGAGACCAGAATTTTGCATCTAGGCCAAATGGTTGAGGAGTTATTCCTGATTCATTTGTTATTTTAGGTGTTTTCCTGGAAATAGAGGCAAACAGCTGGCAGTCCCCAGCAGGTTAAGCGAGTATACTTCACTGATGAGCTTTTCCTTTAACTCTTTATAAACCAGTCTGCTGGCTGGTGTTCTGTGTATTCACGTGTTCATCTCACCCAGCGGTGGAAGAAGTACCACATTTTCATACTTAAGTAAAAGTACAGATTAGTGCTGAGCAACGATTAAAACTTTTAATCGCGATTAATCGCATTGTTACGCACAAAATTGAAAAATGAATTCTTGGACACTTTTAATTTAAATGTACTGCTATATATACAAAAGTACAATAACATGTGGTAGCTGTCTTATCTTATGTGCATGTGTTCACTCGCACAGACTTCACAGACGACAGCACAGTCTGCTGAAGCCTCCGTCCGCTGCTTGTCTGGGTGATTTGCAGGCTGATCAACATCCTGCCCCTCCTGTGACTCATGGTTTGACTGGATGTGTATTCAGAGCCAGTGAGCAACGGATTTAAAACTTAAAACTAAAACTAAAAACATGCAATAAAAAACAGGGTCTGTGTGCATGGCTCTGGACGCCATACAACAGAAGACGATTCCCCACACTTTGAGTCTCACTTTCTTTCATGATTTGCCTTATGGGCTTCTTGAGCTAGAAGAGTGGATACCCATGATGTACAAGGCAGGACTGGTACTGCAGTTTTTTCTTCATTAAAGATTTGGAATCTTCCTCCACAGAGCAAAAGTCCAGTGCTTTCCTTCCTTTCTTCCATCCCTCTCTTTTTTTCTCTGTTCCTCTCCTGCCCTCTTTCCGTCTGTTCCTCTCTTGCCCTCTCTGTCTCTCTCTCTCTGTTCCTGTCTTGCCCTCTCACTCTCTTTCTCTCTCTCTCTCTCTCTCTCTCTCTCTCTCTCTCTCTCTCCTTCACCCCCACCGGTCGAGGCAGATGGCCGCCCACCCTGAGCCATGGTTCTGCTCGAGGTTTCTGCCTCTTAAAAGGAAGTTTTTCCTTGCCTCTGTCGCCTAGTGCTGCTCTTGGTGGGAACTGTTGGGCTTCTGTAAATAACATCACAGAGTACGGTCTAGACCTGCTCTTTATGAAGCTTTTAAGCGCTGTGAGATAACTGTTGTTGTGATTTGGTGCTATATCAATAAAATTGAATTGAATTGAATTAACCGATACAGATAAAAAACTAATGATAAATGGTATAGAGCTAGATCAAGTATCCGGAATAAAATTCCTTGGGGAAGTTTTGATAGCAAATAAGTTGGAAACCTCACATAAGTATATTAAAACCAAAATATCTAAGTCATTAGCAATATTAAATAAAGCCAAAGACCTATTCAATCAGGCTTCTCTAAATATGCTATACTGCTCCTTCATACTCCCTTACATGACTTATTGTGTGGAAGTATGGGGGAACTACAAAACTATTCAGATTGTTTTTAGAGCACACAATAACCAATTGCCTAGAAATATCCAAGAGCTTTTAAAACTACGAGAAAACACGTACAATTTCAGAGGAATATCAATGTTTAGTAAACCATTAATTCGAACAAATCGTAAGTTCCACTGTATAACAACCCAGGGTGTTATCCTGTGGAACAACAGTAATAATGATTTAAAGTTATGTAAAAACTTATTGCAACTGAAATTTCTATTTTAAAAAAGAAGCCTTGATGGACAGTGATTTTATTTTTTGTTGATTTTTATTTAGTTTGAATATCTAAGTGATGCAAACAATTTAAGTAGTTAAAATATATCATTGAAGTGGGGGTAGGAAAAGAAACATTATTCCAACTTCTTCCTACCCCCTTTGATCATCTGCTGATGATCTTTTTTGTTGATTGGTTTTATTTAGTTTTTGTTGTTGTCTTTTAACATGTTCAATAAAGAGTTGAAAAATAATAATGATAATAATATTGAGACCACTTTACTGTCCAAAGTATTTACTAAAATAATCCTTAATCTGTCATGCTAAATAACAGAAATACCTTTGTTTGATTCATCACAAACATGCTCCAAAATGATCATACA
>NW_025743008.1:0-10099 GCF_021292245.1 Micropterus dolomieu | reverse complement strand
GAAGTTTTTCCTTGCCTCTGTCTCCTAGTGCTGCTCTTGGTGGGAACTGTTGGGTTTCTGTAAATATCATCACAGAGTACGGTCTAGACCTGCTCTTTATGAAAAGCGCTGTGAGATAACTATTGTTGTGATTTGCCGCTATATAAATAAAATTGAATTGAATTGAATTAACCGATACAGATAAAAAACTAATGATAAATGGTATAGAGCTAGATCAAGTATCCGGAATAAAATTCCTTGGGGAAGTTTTGATAGCAAATAAGTTGGAAACCTCACATAAGTATATTAAAACCAAAATATCTAAGTCATTAGCAATATTAAATAAAGCCAAAGACCTATTCAATCAGGCTTCTCTAAATATGCTATACTGCTCCTTCATACTCCTGAATTTTAAAAAAGAAGCCTTGATGGACAGTGATTTTATTTTTTGTTGATTTTTATTTAGTTTGAATATCTAAGTGATGCAAACAATTTAAGTAGTTAAAATATATCATTGAAGTGGGGGTAGGAAAAGAAACATTATTCCAACTTCTTCCTACCCCCTTTGATCATCTGCTGATGATCTTTTTTGTTGATTGGTTTTATTTAGTTTTTGTTGTTGTCTTTTAACATGTTCAATAAAGAGTTGAAAAATAATAATGATAATAATATTGAGACCACTTTACTGTCCAAAGTATTTACTAAAATAATCCTTAATCTGTCATGCTAAATAACAGAAATACCTTTGTTTGATTCATCACAAACATGCTCCAAAATGATCATACAAGTGAATCGCCACCTCTTAAAAACTATTAATGTCTTAATCATGAAGGGGGATTTATTGCATTATTTAATTAGTTTTTGCTATTAAACTGTCAACTATATGTATATTTTTGTGTAGACATTGCATCGTCTTAAGGCAAAGAGGGAGAGCCACAGCAGTAATAGAAATTCTTTGGTAGAACCTTAATTTTGAAAAGTAGCCTGAAGCACAGACATAACTGATAGAGGACACTATCCAATCAGAAGCAGGGTGTTGATGAAGTCCCACCCACCAATGAAAGGAAATATTGAGTAATAAATTCGTTTTTTTGCTTTGATTAAAAAAACAGATGGGTCTGTAGTTGTGTTGTATATGTTTGTCTCCAAAATTCAAAAAACGGCAGAACGGCCTGTTTCTGGTTTCTGCCTTTTTTAATTATGCCAAAAAAAACAAACGGTTAAAACGTACCTTGGTCGGTGGGCCAGGTGACCCAGAAGTAAGAGTAAAGACATTAAAATAAAAGCCAAGCTTTTAGAACGGTCAGATCTGTAGCATTATGCAGCACTAACATTATGCCAGGGTGATGATAGATGAAAATAAATAAATAAACCTGGACCGAGAGAAAAACGTTAGCAACAGAAGTTGATTACATGCACTATAATATTGTGCATTTATTCATGTAAACAGCAGGAGTCACGTTTTTTAAGCACATTGTTTGGTGCAATACAGTTGGTAGGCTAACCTAAAAAATGATTGTGTGTGCAGAGTTGTTACTGTCAGCACTATATTTTTAATATTAAACCTGGTTCTAACACTGCTGTCTGCTTCTCAGCAGCTCTGACAACAAACTCACATCAGAAATGTCCTAATGTAGGCCATCTGGCCAAAAGAAGGATTTACCAGTGTGGTGAGAAAAAGCATGTTTAAATAAACAGCTCAAGCAAACACTTGTCTTTCTGTGAATTTTATTCAAGTCTTCTGCAGAAGGAACTCACGGGGACACATACACATCAGAGAGTATCATCCAAGTGAGCTACAGTGTATGTGTGTCATGCAGCTTTTACCCTAGTCTCAGGGTCGGAGTACTATATCAAAGGAACATGGTGTCTATCAGTGTTCCCTAGGGGACACTCAATCTGGATCTATAGAACGAGACCCATGTCCTAGGCACATGTGGTGAAAGTCATGACCCCTCTGGACATAAAAAAAAGCATCACTCACATTTACTTTCCATTGACCCCATACCCAAGAGGCTGGTGAGATTAGTTACATGGCAGTATCTTGAAGATGGAATCATGAAATCCCCGTCACACCAGTGTGCTATAAACACATTTCAGTGTGTATAACATACAACTCTCCAATTGCATCATGCAAATGAAGAGAATCCATACAAGTCTTTCCACACAACATTTATTCAACATATACAGGTGCTGGTCAAATACTGTAATTAGAATATTATCAAAAAGTTGATTTATTTCAGTAATTCCATTCAAAAAGTTAAACTTGTATAATGTATACATTCATTCCACACAGACTGATATATTTCAAGTGTTCATTCCTTTTAATTTTGATGATTATAACTGACAACTAATGAAAACCCCTAAATCAGTATCTCAGAAAATTAGAATATTGTGAAAAGGTTCAATATTGAAGACACCTGGTGCCACACTCTAATCAGCTAATTAACTCAAGGCCTTTAAATGGCCTCTCAGTCTAGTTCTGTAGGCTACACAATCATGGGGAAGACTGTTGACTTGACAACTGTCCAAAAGACAACCATTGGTTGCATACAGAGGGAGAGGATTGTGAAAAAAAACCCATTCAAAAATGTGGGGGAGATTCACAAAGAGTGGACTGCAGCTGGAGTCAGTGCTTCAAGAACCACCACGTACAGACGTATGCAAGACATGGGTTTCAGCTGTCGCATTCCTTGTGTCAAGCCACTCTTGATCAAGACAAGAAGGACTGGACTGCTGCTGAGTGGTCCAAAGTTATGTTCTCTGATGAAAGTAAATTTTGTATTTCCTTTGGAAATCAAGGTCCCAGAGTCTGGAGGAAGAGAGGAGAGGCACAGAATCCACGTTGCTTGAAGTCCAGTGTAAAGTTTCCACAGTCAGTGATGGTTTGGGGTGCCATGTCATCTGTTGGTCCAGTGTGTTTTCTGAGGTCCAAGGTCAACGCAACCGTCTACCAGGAAGTTTTAGAGCACTTCATGCTCATGCATTTCATGTTCATACTTTTCAGTTGGCCAACATTTCTAAAAATCCTTTTTTTGTATTGGTCTTAAGTAATATTCTAATTTTCGGAGATACTGAATTTGGGATTTTCATTAGTTGTCAGTTTTAATCATCACAATTAAATGAAATAAACATTTGAAATATATCAGTCTGTGTGTAATGAATTAATATAATATCCAAGTTTCTTTTTGAATGGCATTACTGAAATAAATCAACTTTTTGATGATGAATTATATGACCAGCACCTGTATAGCACATACATGCTTTTAATGTTCAATCTATGGCTGCAGAACATTGACTGTGAAGCCATAAGGTCAGAACATTTTACGAGGTCCTCAAAAGAAAGTCCAAAAACATCATTACATTACTAAAAACAGGCAGTCAATGCTGAGTACGTCAGCAATGACTGCAGCAAAACGTTTCTTGAAACTTTTGAACAGTCCTGTTCATTGACTTGGAGACTTTTACATTCTCAGCGTTTGGCAGCCTTTTATTTTATAATTTAATTGTGTTGTTGGACTTTCGACTGGCTTCCTGTCTCACTCAGGATTACAAGATGTCCCTCCTTACCCACTGGTGCATCCATGGTGAAACCCCCCCCAAAACCCCAAGGAACTCTTCACCCCACAAACCTCCACACCTACCCTCCGATCTGCCTCAGCATTATGTGTTCCCACATTAATGATGCTTGGTGCTCAACCACAGCCAAAGGGGATGGACAATGTTTATTAGATGTGGATTTTTTTTATTTTTAATGTTGAGATGTTGGCCATCTGCCCAGAGAATTCACAAGTGTTTTTGCAAATTTAAAAAGTCTTCAAGTCAATCAAGTCTGTGTATTGAACTTCCCAGGAAACACACCTGCACAGGTGAGTGTGAATGTCTTGTGAAAGTCCTTCTCCACATCTCTCTGTTCAACAGTGTGTTTTTTATTTCTTATTTTGTCATCAAAATGTGCTCATATCGTCTTTAACTTAACAGACGTCCCAAAGTGACGACCTCTCCACATAAAATAAAATTCTCATTTTTATTCATATCTTCATCTTTATGATCTCTGAAGGCTCCTGCTACACATGTCTTCATATTTCTATTGTGGTTATTATGTTAGTTATGAGGATATTTCACAGCAAAATGTGTGAAAAAAAATACTTCAAGTACAAAGCAAAGAGAAATTCTTATAAAATAAGCAACTTATTTACTAAGTAATTCAACATGATTATGAAATCAGCTAAAACCTTAATTTTAAAAAATGAAGTAAATTCCTAACTTACAAAATTAATGATTATGAAATACACAAAATGTTTTACAAAAACGTATTCTTGCTCCCATTTCTGTAATTCTGATGATTTTTAGTCAGATCTGAGCTAAATGTGCTCCTGCTGCCAAACCATCGAGGGAACAAATGTTTTCAAGGTCCTGGAGGAGGAAGTCTTTCTCTCTACAAGGGGGCACTAAAGGAAAGTCCGACAATTCATGCTCGCTAACCAGATGAAACTGGAGTCAAACAGCCTCTGATTTTTAACATTGTACTTTGTCTGCTTGCTACATGACTTTGATCACTGTGTTACTGTATTTTTCTTCAAACTGCACCAAATTATTGTCACCAATCCTCGATACATCCAGATCTACAGATCCAGCAGCAGGTGGCTCTGTGACACGTTTGTGACACGTGTTGTCTCAGGATTCCGGTTCTTCACTTGTCACCAATTGTGATTTGCGCATCAAATATTGTGTAACCAAATTCAGAGAATCTGTGCCAATGCTTCACTGTTATTTTATTTTATTTATAACAGTAGTCTACTCTGCTAACATTGTTTCAGATCGGCCTGGGTCGGTGTGGATTTTGCCAAATAAATATCAACTTATTTGTACTTAAATGCCAAGTCCAAAATGATTCATTCCCCTTGAAATTTATTGCAAAACTTTGAGAAAATGCAAGTTTCTATACCATTTGAAATTGTCTTGCAAGTTCTACCATGAGAGAGCATTCTAATCACCTATAAATCATCTATAAATTGGGAACAGCTGAAGAAGTAGTTCTCTAGTCAGTTACTAGTCAACTGCAAGTCATGGCTGAAACGAAAGAGTTTACTGAGGACCTCCGGTAGCGCTTTATGGCTGCTTACAAGACAGGGGAAGGCTATATAATCATTTCCAAGTGTTTTCAGGTGCCAGTGACCAAAGTGTGAAAAACCTCAAAGCGTGTGGTAAGAAGCCAAAAGTGACCCATGACCTAGCAAGAATAGTGTGAGAGGCCAAGAAGAATCACCAGCACAAAGGATCGCCACAAAGGCTATCCTGATGAATCTGAGCAACTCTGGTACCAACATCTCAAGGCAGACAATCCAGCAGACACTGCACAAGGCTGGTCTCTTTGGATGCCGACCAAGGAGGACTCCACTTCTCCAAGACACAAAAGCTCACCTGGATAAAGAAGAAAGCTTTTGGTCAGTTCTGTGGTCGGATGAGATGAAGATTTAGTTGTTTGGACACAGGGACGTGGCTTTTGTTTGGTGAAAGAAAGGAAATGCATTCAACCCCAAGAATACCATCCCCACAGTCAAGCATGTTGGTGGGAATGTAATGCTTTCGAGGTGTTTTTCAACCTTTGGGCATCAAGAATCAGAGTGTGGGGGCTGGAACACAGAAGACTCTGTCCCCAAAAGGCTGTAGTCTGGAATGGGGGATAGCAAGCAGATCCTTGTCGCAACACGGCAGAGACGTTTTTGGATATGCAGGTGGATAAAATCAGTAAGGTATTGTGGTGCAAGTCCATGGAGGAATATATAGGTGATGAGGAGGATTTTGTAAGTGACGCGAGACTGGCAACCAGTGAAGCAGCATTAGGGTCGGGGTGATGTGCTGCCAGGATTTAGTGCGTGTTAAAACTGTAGCAGCTGAGTTATTGGAGCCCGTAGAGGGCTTTGCAGGGCACACCGAACAGAATACCACTGCAGTAATCAAGACAGGGTGTGATGAAAAAGTGGATAAGAGTCTCAGCTAAAGAATCAGCGAGTGAGGGCCGGAGCCTGGAAATGTTTTTGAGATGGTAGAAGGCAGATTTGGTTATGTTTTTAATATGAGACTAGAATGAAAGGGTGAGTCCAGGATGACTCCCGGATTTCAGACTTCAGGGAATGCGGAAAGGGAGCAGCCATCTACCTCCAGGAGGACGTCACAGACCTTCTTCAGCAGTGACGCTGGAGCCACCACCATGAGTTCAGTTTTATTGTTGTTTTAGTTTAAGGAATTTAGCAGGTGTCCAAGTCTTTGTGTCTCGCAGGCAGTTAACAAGTGGCAATGGTGGGAGCTGTGCTGAGGGTTGGTTGCTGATGTACAGCTGGGTTTCATCAGCATAGTAGTGGAAATTAAGTCCATGTAATCTGGCCAAGGGGTAGCATGTAGATATTGAAAAGAAGGGGTCCATCAAGTACAGATCCCTGGGGCACACCATTCTTAACTGGTGCCAGCGTGGAGCTGAAGTCTTTGAAGGTGATATTTCGTTTCCTGTTGAAGGGATGGGACAGGAACCAGGGGCCGTATTACAGAAAGTTCCTATCTTAAGTCTTAAGTTAAAGGAGACCTATTATGCTTTTCCACATTTTATGACTTATCTACAATGTTACAATGTTGGATGTTTATGTTAAACATGGCCAAAGCTTAAAAAAATGAGGTTAAAGTATTTAAAAGAAATCCCTGTGAGCAAAAACCTCAGATTTCCTCCTGTTCTGAACGCTCTGTTTTGAACTTCTTTTTCTATCAAGAGCTCCGTTCCACATATGGGCATAGCAATGGCAAAGCAACGGCTCAGTCTGCCTGTTCTGCCCGGCAACAACAACAGCCTGGTAACATGCTTCAGGCTTGGCCAATCAGAAGACAGCGGGCTTTGAGGTGGGGGGGGGCTTCCAGAGACAGCAGTATTTGCAGCTTGTTTCAGACAGAGGCTGAAATGAAGGCCTTCATGGAGAGAAAATAAAATTTCTTTTTGAACTTTGAATCATTTAAAGCTGCCATGCAGGAGTCACAGAACTTCAATATAGGACTGGAAAAGAAGTTTAATAGGTGTCTTTTAAGACAGGAAGAGTCTAAGATAGGATTTTTCTCAATTTGGTATTACAGAAGCAAATCCTAACTAACTTTCGGAATCCTGTCTTATCTTACTTCATCTTATCCAGGTTAGGAAATCCTAAATACTCGATCCAACATCGGTTATCAACTTTTATGCCTGTTACCTAGCAACCAATGCTTATTTAATAATTTCGCCGAGCTAAACGGCTTTTTTTGCTGTTTTTTTGTTAGTTTTTTTTTCTGAAACGTACACTGAAAATGGAGCGGAAACAAAATCTATCACTGAACTTCAAGTCAGATGCATTGGAGGTGTTTGTGACCTCCGTCGAGAAATCCATTGACTTAGTAACTGTTCATCTGTAATGGCCTTTTTCCTAAATAAGTTCCTAACCCTTATTACCATGGTTTCCAAGCAGTAAGGATAGGATCTACCGGTTAGGAAGTTTCTGTAATATGGCCCCAGGAGAGCGCTATGCCAGTAAGGCCAATAAGTTCAGAGAGGCTGTAAAGAAGGAGGGTGTGTAAGATAATGTCGAAGGCTGCAGAGATGTCAAGGAGGATGAGGATACTGATGAGACCGCTGTCCATTGCAATGAGAAGGTCATTTGTGATGTTGATGAGAGCAGTTTTGGTGCTGTGATGCACTTCGAAACCAAACTGAAGTTCAAATAGTTTATTGTGGAACATATGGTGTTGGGCAGCCACAGCTCTTTCCATGATTTTATTGAGGAAAGGTAGATTAAAGATTGGGCGGTAATTGTTTGGGTCATCTGGGTCCAGACTGTTGTGGCACTGATAATGCCAACTATGGTGCAACAGAGGGTGGGAAGACATAACATTTTCAGTACAAATTAAAAAAAATGACAACATAGAAAAAGTTAAGATTTATCATTAACATCTCTGACACAATATCTTGCTGTCTTTGTCATTTGTTTATGTCATTGCCAGACTAATGAAACCTACTGGTAAATTGAAAATTTTCTAAGTATCAAAATTTGGCATGGGTATGAGTAAATTTCTTTTAACAGTATTTGTGAGGACTTTTTAAAAATTAACGTCTTCAGTAGGAACCAATGGCCTTGGAGCTGAGAGCCAAAGACAGGAAGTCTGAAAAGACTGGCAAGTTGTTGGTTTTGCTCTGTTCATGTTGAGAGTAATAAAAACAGAGTTTATAATGTAATCTAATAACTCCAACCGTATTGTTTAAAGGGAACATCAGTATAAAAGTGTAAAATCCTTGACTGAGCTGATGGGGGGTTGTGAGGCAGCTGAGATGAGCTCCTTGGAGGTCCTACTCTGCTCCCTGAGCTCCTTCCTCTTCAGTCGACCCTCCTTCAGCTGCAGAAACACCCACGTTATAATAATCCAGCTCAATGTCCTCCTGCCTGCCCGGCTTCTGCCCCCTGCTGGCCTGGAGAGACATGACAGCACACATGAGAGTTAGTGCATCACTCCTCCTCTTCTTCAGGTCAGTAAACACAGACCGAGTGCTTCATCTCAGTCCTCTAAACAACAGACATGTGTCAGTACCTTATAGTAGAAACAAAGGGCAGCGATCACCAACAGCAGAGTCAGCGGCAGGACGACCACTTTGATGAGAAGACCTGTTGGATCTGATCAAACACATGGACAGTCATCACATCACACAACATCATGAGTCCATCAGCTCCTGTTAAACACAAACTGTAGTGACCTGAAGTCTCCCAAAACCACTTCAGTCCGTCAGTAATCTCTATCAACAGATATCTGAATGCAGAATCTGGAGGCAAGAGACAAGGTTTTGGTATAGGAAGCAATCTGGTTTCGGCTTGTAGTCCAGGTAGTATCGACCAATCACGTTTAAGCAGGCTTTGGCTTGGTGTGTGATTCTGGCCTGTAGGAAAAAACTGGACTTGGGTGAGATTTTTATATGTGGGCTGACGTGGTAGTTTTCCTACCAAACTATAACTCAGGTCCTCTGCATCTCGGAGTGGGAGTTAAACATGCCCAGGTATCGCTCCCTGACTCCTGTGAGCGCTGTATCTCCATGCTAATGACTCTGCAACAGAGCTTCAGGGTGTCGGTGGCTTCAAATACCAACCTCTGCCTTTCCCAACTGCAAAGCCCAGGGAGAAGACAGCTGTGGCTAGTGCTAGCTGGGAGGACATGGTGGAGGACCCTGATGCAGAGTTTACTGCTTAGTTTAGCTAGCTCCCTGTTTGGAAGGAGGAGGGTGAGAAACACATGCACAGCATTTAGAAAAGATGCTGCAAAGTGAGAAAACATCTACAGTGGTGTAAAAAAAAGTGTTTGCCCCCTTCCTGATTTCTTTTGCATTTTTGCATGTTTGTCACACTGAAATGTTTCAGATCATCAAACAAGTTGAAATATTAGACAAAGATAACACAAGTAAACACAAAATGCATTTTTAAATTAAGGTTTTTATTATTAAGGGGGAAAAAATCCTAACTTACATGGAGCCTGTGTGAAAAAGTGATTGCCCCCTAAACCTAATACCTGCTTGTGCTGCCCTTAGCAGCAACAACTGCAATGAAGCGTTTGCAATAACTGGCAGTCTTTTACAGCGCTGCGGAGGAACTTTGACCGACTCATCTTTGCAGAATTGTTGTAAGTCAGCCACATTGGAGGGTTTTCAAGCCATTCTTTTACCTGGATTCAAGTCCGGACTTTGACTAGGCCACTCCAAAGTCTTCATTTTGTTTTCATTAAGTCATTCAGAGGTGGATTTGCTGGTGTATTTTGGATCATTGTCCCGCTGCGGAACCCAAGTGCACTTCAGCTTGAGGTATCGAACAGATGGCCGGACATTCTCCTTCAGGATTTTTTGGGAGACAGCAGAATTCATGGTTCCATTTACCACAGACTCTCACTGTGGTTCGCTGAAGTCCCAAAGCTTTAGAAAAGGCTTTATAACCTTTTCCAGACTGATAAATCTCAATTACTCTGTTTCTCATTTATTCCCGAATTTCTTTGGATCGCAGCATGATATCTAGCTTTTGAGGATCTTTTGGTCAACTTCAGTTTGTCAGGCAGGTCCTATTTCAGTGATTTC
>NW_025743007.1:0-5427 GCF_021292245.1 Micropterus dolomieu | reverse complement strand
GTGTTCAACTCTCAGGACTATAAACTCTCCCAGAGCACTGGAGCATGGTGCTGCTGATGCAAAGTGGCTCTCTATGGAAATGCTCTGACTGACTCCAGTGGGGACTTGGATTACTCTGATGATGCTGTTTATCAGTGGATCAATCAGTTTATCAGAGTATTCATCTGAAATGGTTTAAAATCTTTTTTACATGATTTTGGTTTCATGCTACAAGATATATTTTGTTTCAAAATATCTTCTGCCTAAATTGCCAAAGAACAAATATAGAAATAGAATTTAACATTAATATATCTAACTAAAACATCCATTCTGGAAATTTGTGTGACTGTCTTAATTTTACATTTCAGCTGATAAAATATTACAATCAGAGACTATTTTTGTTGAGTTTGTTTGTGTCAAAGTCAGAGAGCCGTGTCTCTCTACAGTGAGAGGTGTTTGTACGGCGGCTCAATGAGTTTGTATCACTGTGGTGGACTTTTGGTGGGGGAACCAGACTGGATGTTGGAAGTAAGTTTCTGCTCAAATACTAAATACAATATTATCAAGTCCTGCTTTAAATTCAACTTTTCAATGTTTAAGGCAGATAAATATATCTTGTTTTAATTATGAAACTTTTATTGTTCATGTATTTACATGGAGGCTAACTCAGAGCAGCTTAACTAAACTGTTCTTCACAGAATCCTGTCAAAATGAAATGTAATCAACTTGGAAGTGGAAAAAATATAAAACTTTAATCTTAATGTAAAAATGTTGAGTTTAGTTTAAAATGTTCACCACAATAATGGCTGTTGTTGTGATTAAATACAATTCACTTTCATGTTAAACTGAAGTAAAGATAAATATGAGTGTTTTAAAAATGTTGCCTATTGTTATGAATTTGAAAAAAGAATACAATATTTCCATATTAATAGTGAAAGGACAACTGGCACTACTTTTCGTAAGTTATCAGTGTATCTGTCAGTAAGTGAAGTGATACAGCTGAGCAGTGATACCTGTGTGACTGAATTTGCACTTGAAAAGTAACGACGTTTAAACTGTATCTAGTGGATCAACTCATCATTATAGCTGTTAATGTAAGTGAAGAAACACTTTGAAATCCAGATGAAGAACATCTGATTGTTGTCAGATCATTTCTGTTTTGGTTTCCACTGAATAAATTATTGTACAGTCAAGTTTTTTGATGATCTTGATAAGAAAGTTTGTTATTTTATTTCCAGTGTAGTTTAATATATTTCAGGTCGTTCTGTATGATGATTCTCTCTGTGCTGATTTGCATGAGAGGCTTCTTAAAGGGAAGTGAAACAATGTGTGAGTGAGTGACTGGTGGAGCAGAAAAAACATCTGACAGAAACTCCTTAAAGGAGAAAATCAGCTCTCACACAGTAAAGGTGTCCTCTAAGCTGATTGGTGTCTCCTAGGTGATGTCCGTCCCACCCTGACGGTGCTGCCCCCCTCCAGTGAGGAGCTGCAGCAGGGGAAGGCCACGCTCATGTGCCTGGCCAACAAGGGCTTCCCCTCAGACTGGAGTCTGGCCTGGAAGGTGGACGGCAGCAGCAGCAGCAGCAGCTGGGAGGAGAGCAGGGGCCCCGGGGTGCTGGAGAAGGACGGCCGCTACAGCTGGAGCAGCACCCTGAGGCTCCCTGCAGACCAGTGGAGGAAGGTGGGCTCTGTGACCTGTGAGGCCACCCAGGGCTCCCAGGCTCTGGTCTCAGAGACACAGAGGAGAGACCAGTGTTCCCAGTCCTGACCTGACTCACTGGGACTCTGTTACTGGTTTTACTCTGCTCTCTGAACTCTGTAACTCTCTCTGTGTCTGTGTCTCTTTATTTCCTTCAGTCACTCTTTAATCACATGTTTCATGGATAAGGTTTGTTTACTTGATGTAATTTTGATTATTTCTACACAATAAAGACCAGTTCATCAAATTTGTTGTTTTCATTTCTGTTATAGTGAAAGTAACTGTTGGTAGAGGTTGTGCCCCATGAACAAGGCTGAGTCCTTACTGCAGCAGCCTGGGTTTGAATCCTGCCTCATCATCATAGTTTCGGTATCAGCAGTGAGATTCTAAAACATAGTATAACATAATGTCTTCCTACAAACACAAGCTCATTGAAAACTAAACTGTGTGACTTCAATTTTAATCATATGAATTTCAAATTACATTTAAATTAGTTCATTAAAAATCAATATTCTATTTAAAAAACTAAACAAATGTTAATATGTTTTTACCTCTATAAACATATCCAATTTTCCACTCGTCTAAAGTAGACATATATATTTCAAATGTCTGACATATACATACACACAGAGTCAGTGAGCTGTAGCTGTCCTAAACATATCATGGTGTTTCACCCTCAGTGCTGAGAGCGTTGATCTACATATTTACATATTTACATGGAGAGGACATTGAAAAGTCTGGTAGTAAACTGATCCAGTAATTTCTGACAGTTTGTTTTGTTCAGTTTGATCTTCTTCTTTTTTACATTCATTGGTGGTATTGCTATAAATGCAGGTTTTATATGTTTAGGTGTCTGTAATGTGGAGATTTCCTCAAATAAAGCAGTGATGAGTGTTTCAGGGGATGCTGAGGCCAAAGATCTCCAACCAGAAGTTTTGGACATGTGGGCGGAGCCAGAAAACATGGAATTCATCATCATTTACATTTGTTTACAAATGTTGTCCTACTTGCTTGGTGTTTGGCTTTGTTAGCAAACTTGTTGATGTTTTTTATCACGTATGTGATGTTGGCTAATCTTAACAAATGCACGTGTACAGCTGTCTGTACACCAGAGGTACAATAGTGATCATAAACTGGGGGCTCCAAATCGCAACAAAATAATTGTTGCTTTCAAATAAAACAAAAATTGTGATTAGAGGGATGTTTAGGTTTTGTTCGGGCACTTTAGATTATAAAGTTTTCTGATGCTGACCAGTGTCTTCATATTTTCTTTTATTTGGAAATGGCTGAGGTAGCTGTGTTCTAGTATGAAGCTGAGGTCAAAGGTCACGACCAAGACTTTTCTCATTAACAGTCTCAGGTTGGTTCCTCTTGATTATTTAGCAAATCACTGATGAACATGGGATGTGATATACATGTATAGAGAAGAGACATGCTGGACATGCATTTAATTTGACCAAATCTGGAAAAATGTTAAATCCACGTGAAATGTGTTTCCTGTTTTCTTCAATGAGAATTTCAGTGTGTCAGACATTTTTCAATGATCAAGAGTTTCTTGACCATCAAAAAACTTTTTGCTATATTTTTTTATTATGCATTATACATTTTATTATGCGTGTGTCTGTGTGTGTGTCCTCAGTGAAGTGTATCAGTCTCTGCAGTAGCTTCCAGCTGCAGCAGTCATTTCAGTTTCTGTTCAGTCTGACTGAGAGAGGTTTTTGTACGACGCTTTTTCACTGTGTGAACACATACTGACTGTTAATATAGTGAAAAACTCTGACAGTAGTAAACTGCTGCATCTTCAGTCTGGACTCCACTGATGGTCAGAGTGAAGTCAGAGTTTGATCCACTGCCTGTAAAACGATCTGGAATCCCTGATGCTCGATTGCTAGCATAGTAAATGAGGAGTTTAGGAGGTTCTCCATCTCTCTGTTGGTACTACGCTAAAAGTTGGTTGTTGCTCCAAAATTGAACATCCTGACTGGTCCTACATTTGATGGAGACGGAGCCTCCCAGAGCAGAGCTCACTGCTCCAGGCTGAGTCACTGTGACCTGGCCTCTGGACTCTGAGGATACAGAGACAAAAACATAAAGCAGCGTCATGGTTTTGTGGGCTTCATTTCAGAGGGACGGATGTTCATAGAGGAGTTTGATTCTCTGGACTTTACCTGTGAAGCAGCAGCAGAGGAGAGTCCAGATGAGGACGCAGATCAAAGTCATGTTTTTGATGAGGAGGATTTCTGTGGCTTCTGTTGTCATGAAGGACAGCTGTCAGTCATCCAGTGTTCAACTCTCAGGACTATAAACTCTCCCAGAGCACTGGAGCATGGTGCTGCTGATGCAAAGTTGCTCTCTATGGAAATGCTCTGACTGACTCCAACAAGTACAGGGTTTAGTCTGATGATGCAGTTTATCAAAGGATGAATCAATATGTGAGAGTATTGATAAGACATTTAAAAAATATATATTTTACATGATTTTGGTTCTATGTTTCTAGGCATAGTTGGTTTAAAAATATCTTCTGCCTTAATTGCCAAAGAAATAAAAATATTAATTGAATTTAACATTGATATGTCAAATTAAAACATGCATTTTGCATATTGTTATGTCTTTGGATAAAGAATACAATATTTCCACATTTCAAGTGAAAGGATAACTGGCACTAATTTTCGTAAGTTAACACAGTGGTCAGTATATCTGTCAATAAGTGAAGTGATACAGCGGAGGAGTGATAGGAGTAAAGGGAAGTGAAACAATGTGTGAGTGAGTGACTGATGGAGCAGAAAAACCATCTGACAGAAACTCCTTAAAGGAGAAAATCAGCTCTCATACAGTAAAGGTGTCCTCTAAGCTGATTGGTGTCTCCTAGGTGATGTCCGTCCCACCCTGACGGTGCTGCCCCCCTCCAGCGGAGAAGGACGGCCGCTAAAGCTGGAGCAGCACCTTGAGGCTCCCTGCAGACCAGTGGAGGAAGGTGGGATCTGTGACCTGTGAGGCCACCCAGGGCTCCCAGGCTCTGGTCTCAGAGACACTGAGGAGAGACCAGTGTTCCCAGTCCTGACCTGACTCACTGGGACTTTGCTACTGGTTTTACTCTGCTCTCTGAACTCTGTAACTCTCTCTGTGTCTGTGTCTCTTTCTTTCCTTCAGTCACTCTCTAATCGTGTTTCATGAATAAAGTGATGTAATTTTGATTATTTTTACATAATAAAGACCAGTTCATCAAATTAGTTGTTGTCATTTCTGTTATTTTGAAAGTAACAGTTGGTAGAGGTTGTGCCCCATGAACAAGGCTGAGTCCTTACTGCAGCGGCCTGGTTTTGAATCCCGCCTGATCATCACAGTTTCAGTATCAGCAGTGAGATTCTAAAACATATTATAACATAATGTTTTCCTACAAACACAGGCTCATTAAAACTAAACTGTGTGACTTCAGTTTTAAAAAAAAAATAATAATACATACATACATACATACAGGAAGACACACCATGGTAAAAGGTTAACACCATATGTTTATTTAACAAAAATAAGACATTAAGAGGTATTGCGAACTAACATAATTAAAGCATGAGGTATGTATCGGGGCGGCTGTGGCTCAGGAGGTAGAGCCGTTAATCGGAAGGTCAGCGGTTCAATCCCTGGTTGCTGCTGTTCCGCCAGTGTATGAATGAGTGTGACTGGTGAATGCAGATGTAGTGTAAAAGCGCTTTGAGTGGTCGAAAAGACTAGAAAGGCGCTATACAAGTACG